>NC_040235.1:4573336-4873336 GCF_001444195.1 Xiphophorus couchianus | reverse complement strand
GAATGCAGAACACAAAGCACGATGCAAATCCACGAAACAGCGAGAACGTGAAAGATGAACCGCGAAATAGCGAGGGTTCACTGTAGCCAACAACCTGCACTTAGGATGTTGCAGGATGTTGTTTGCAGTAAATAAGTTTGTTTACTGCAATAAACTACTATTTATTGCAGTAGTTTATCTGCAATAAATAAAACAATCTAATCTATTGATCAGAGTTGATTGGGTATTTTCAATGTCTGGCTCTTTGACTGGAACATGTGTAATCAAGCTGACCCAAACAGCTGCTGTTCATTCCATTCTTCCCATGATGCATATCATGCATCAAAGCATCATGGCATGGTATGCATCATGGGTCATCATCTGTTTCTCCAGATGATGACCCAGTCATGACCCAGGCACCTTGAGGAACTCCGCCAGTTTGGACACAGGTGCTGTCTGGCTCATTGAGTAAAATAATGCGACATTTCCTGTCCTGTAATGCATCTCAGTGGCCACACAGAGTAGTCCGTGGAGCAGCTGTCACATCCCTTACAAGCTGATGACACTCTAGGCTTCTTGAGAGTTGCTATAGCAACGATATGACACAAGGTCAGTGTCCCAATAAAAAGCACATTCAATGCTACTTAGAAAATCACAAGTTCTTTCCCTAACATCTTCAGAGCTGCAGCCTTACTGAGGGGAAAGGTTTGGATTGTTTAAAGAAAGGTTTATGGTGATGATTGAAGAGGATGCTCTAATGAAACGTCAGTGATAGAAGGCTTCCTTACACATCTCTACCATCCCCCCAGGCACAGACCTCCTCCATCAGATGTCTCCACTAGACATCAACGCACCTGCCCAGCAGGAGACCAGCCTCCTCAGGCGGTGAGTGAGACACAAAATGTCCTCAGCTTCCCTTCAGGACAGGCTGAGGGCTCGTCAGGACACAGATGTGTAATGCTAATGGTATAGATCCCAGTCAGAGATGTGTGTGTGAGTGTGTGTGTTTGGGAGCTGGGTCTACATCTTGATTCCCTCCTGCTGGCTGAGCTGAGACAGTGTCTTCTTGATCCGTAGCGCGGTGAGCCGGGCGGCACCGTTGGCGTACCAACACTCCCTCATGATCTTAGCCATGACCCGCAGAGCCTGCACACAGGTAGAGACACACATCAGCAGCTTGTCCCTCTCCTCACACACACTGAACCTGCTCGGGTTGCTTCCAGGGACCAGAGGGAGGCTAAGGGTGCAGCGACACCCTGAAGGCTTCCACATACACACACTCCAACAACACACCATCAGCTGCTCTACCAGAGGTGGAAATTGGCACCTGCCAGCGGCCAAATACAGGTAAATGTAATATTGTTGTAGTGCACACATTTTCCCTTCTGTGCAGCATCCAGGTCTGTTTACCAGTTCTGAGACTCAACCAAAACCCCTGAGTGTCATCACCTTGAGAAATGAGATTTGGTTCAGTATAAACCAGGTTTTAATGTTGAAAATGATCAAATGTTAAAGTCATATGAATAGAACAGATACAGAGTGACATTCAGCATCCAGCGCTGGGCTTCATTCAGCTCACCTTAGGGTGACACGGAGTGAAGTAAAGATTGTAGCGACTTCTGCTTTTATCTTCTCCTCATTCTGCTACCTCTCTAAGGAGTGTTGGTCTGATTTACCAGCTTTTGTTTATGTGTGACTATCGCCAGTCTTACATGTTATGGTTATGTAATCGTGCAGCAGTGTGCATGTAAGCAGATAAATGAGACAGAGGAAGGACACAGAGTCATTTATCCATAACAGTCTGAGATGTGCAGATTGTGGAAGCGGTCGGGGTACAGTGAGGTCATCATCTGCTGGGAGCAGCTAGCACCACATGGATTCAGCATCTCTACTCAGCTGCACTGTGCTTTCAAATAACATTCAAACATCTGCCCACAATCATCAGCAGCCTGGATCAATCATAGAGGCCGGGTGGAGAAGGTTGTCATGTCTACTAGACATTTTGTGGAGTACAGTTTTCCTGAGCCTATTGTTAGCTTCCTGTTAGCTGACCTGAGTGGAACGTGGTGTGGTCAGCCTCAAGTTTAGTGTGCTTTGTGCCCAGAGATTATGTTCTTAAAATCTTGGTTGTAAGGAGTGAACATTTGAGTTCCTGTTGCCTTTTAATCTTGGCCACATGAACGAAGCCTGAAGTCCACCCAGCTGCTGACAAGACATTCTCTCTGGTAACTCCTGGTTATGATGTTTCTGCACTGGATCATTTCTGATGGACTCAGACAAACCTGTCTGGTATCAACAGTCACCATGTCACTCTGATGCTTGCTTTGAGTAATCTTTTTTTTTTTTTTCTTCCATTTTTTTCTCCGAAGAGTTTTTGCGGCGCTAGTGGCTCGTATTTTTTCTACAGTAGGCAGACAGGAAGGAGGGTGAGGAGAGGGGGGAAGACATGCGGTAAAGGTCGTCGGGACCGGGAGTCGAACCCGTGACGTCCGCGTCGAGGACTAAGGCCTCCAAACGTGGGGCGTGCTAACCCCCTGCGCCACCACAGCACGCCCCTGCTTTGAGTAATCTTAATTAGTCACTACAATCTTACATTTCTCACCTTTCAAGTTGAGAATTGCGAAAACACAGAAATTATTATAATGAGCCAGTGTTTTCCATTTTGCTGTTTATTTGTTACTTTGGTTTAGAATACAGCTGTGGTTGGAGGCTTTGACGTTTGTCATATTTGTACTGTAAGGTCAGGTTTGAATGATTGCCAATCAATATCATCAATGCTTATTTTGCTACCATGTTTTGGTGCAACAAATACATCAGTGACCTTTCACTGACCTGTTCTGTTTACCAGAAACAACAAGCTCCTGTTAGAATTTTAAGCAGTAATTTAAAAAGAGTTTAATAAACGGTTGATCTTTCCTCTAACAAACAGATCATTTGTTAAAAATAAGCTCTGTAAGCCCAGACATCCCAACGATCTGCTGAAAACTGGTCCAGCAATCAGACCAGAGCTGGGGATATAAACAGCAGCTGCTTTCTCTGAGTCAGAGTGTGTGTGTGTGTGTGTGTCAGACTGTCTACTGAGACCATAGTACTACATCCGAGGGCTTCCTTCAGTCCTCATTAACACAGTCTCCATCCATTAGCCACGTTAGAGTCAACAGGCATAACAACACCCACACAACATCTTCACACTTCTACTGCCGGATAACGCATAGATAGATGGAACTGTGGAGCTCTTCTCCTCACAGTTACATATTTTCAGCCATTAATTGAATATAGCTGTTGGATATAAGGGAGCAAAGAAGAAAGGAGAGAAATGTAACCGCTCTGCAAATGGAATGACTAAATTCTGTTGCAGTTTAGGATTTAAAATAGTAATGCGTTAGATTACTCATTACTGAAAAAAGTGATCTGATTGACATCACTGATCACAACATATTTCAAATGAACACAACAGAAACCTGAAAGTCATGTGACAGTTAATCATGGTAGTGTGGTGGTGCGAGGCTGTGTTCCAGCAGAAGTCCAGCACATCACTGGTTCTGGTTCTGTTCAGAAAGCAGTGATTCAGACTCAGCCCCCTCCAGCCTACCTCACAGCTCTGCCAGCGGTTGGGAATATTTGGTCGAAGTTTCTGCTCGCAGACCACCTTTTTCATTTCCTCCACTGATGGATCTGACTGGACCAGGTCATAGTAGGGTAGCTGGTAGTCCTCATGAATGCCTGACAAAAAAAAAAGCATGGAGTCAAAATAATTAGCAATATTCATTCCTGTATCCAAATCTTTCTAAACTTTGAGCGTTTGGGTCCGCTGTAACCAGAATTTTTGGTGCAGTCCTCACCTCCCACAGAGCAGCGGCTGGCAATCTCCCAGAACACCAGGCCCATGGCGTAGATATCGGCCCGTTTGAACGACTCAAAGTGCTTCATGTTGATGGAGTCATCCAGCACCTCTGGAGCCATGTATCTGACAGGGAGCAACATGGACCGTTACCCAACACATTCCTCAGCATGGAATCAGGATACATTTCATACACAATCACCAGATAGTGACTGGTGTCAGTACTTCATTCATCCATAATGCTGCAACCCATAAAGCCAAATATCTGACATATTTCAGCCTGTGTACATTCTGACTGGATGCTTCTCACTTTTAACATTCTAGTAGTGAATGTATTTTAACCAGATTGGACTAGAACTGAATAAATGTCTTCTCTGCAACAGAAACCATGTCCATGAAACACCCGCTGAAGCTCCTGGTTGCTTTAATGTACAGTAATGTTTGGTTACAAACACACTCCGTACTTGGAGTAAACATCTTTCATTCTCAGCCTAAGAAAGGAAACCATTTCAAGACAGCAAATGCCTGCGTTTGGAAAGGATTTGCTGTGAAGTAAATACTCCGGCACAGAGCACACTAGTCATCAGAACTGCTCTTGTTCTTACAGGGCCATGTTTGCACATCATCAAGCGAAGCCAGCAGGAAAGAAGCTAGAGAGCATTCTACCGTTAATAATGTGAACACTGCAACTCTGCAGCTAGAAGCCGTGATTCAGCTCTTTCTGTCATTAAATCATTAAAACAGTATTAGAGTGCTGCTGTTAACTAACAGCTTCCTCCACGTCTGGCTGGATACATGCGCTACTGGCTCAATACCAAAAACATCAACATAGACTGAAACTAGTTCACTAAATGTTTGTTAGATGAAACTAAAGACAATATATATATATATATATATATATATATATATATATATATATATATATATATATAAACACACACACACACACACTTTTAATTTTTGTGTGGTTTCTCCCTTTGAGGAGATATTTCATAAAACAGACGACTGTAACGCAGCTAATTTGGGACTAGCACTCTGGTTTTGGGAGAAGAGGTTATAATCAGGTCAGAGTTATCTAGTCGCGGACCGGCCCTTTTCTATTATTTTTAATAATTCTTTTGAATAAAAAAGATCAAGTCCAGAGATAGTGGTGGTGCTTTTTAATCTCTTCTCAGTATGATCAGGCAAACTTTATCAGATAAAATTTTTTGACCTTTTATTCCATTCCAATTTATTAAATGTGTGATGCGTAACTGCAGCATAGTTTTTCCTGTCAGTCTGAGTCAAATTAAGGAGGGAAGTAAGTAATTAAGTAAACTTTATTTATATAGCACCTTTCCCAGTCAAAGTGCTGCACAGTAAGAAGTAGTAAAAAAAACAGTAAAAGCAATTAAACAGGCAGATTTTAATTTTTGTTTCATCAAACACATACACTGCCTACACGAAGAAAAGAAAGTTAACACCAAAAGCAAACAGATTACAAACGCTAATGTTCTGTTGGACTGCCTTTAGCTTCGATTAAGACACTCATTTGCTGTGGAAATGGTTCAATAAGCTTCTACAAAGTTACAAGATTTATTTCCATCTAGTGCTGCAGCCATTTTTCAGAGGGTGAGACGGCAGAGGGCACAGTGCAGCCTGAGAACGGCCCACCATGAAAAGATGAATGTCCCGTTGGGAGGTGAAAACAGAAAGACCCTCACCTGCTCTGCTATCAAGCATAAATTAGAATGTTAGCTAACTTCATCTGAGAGCAGCACACCCTGCACAACACATGTTCAGTTACATTCTTCTGTCACTTACTGACATTTATCATCTGCATTATAACTTGGCAACAGATGAGACAGTAGGTATTCTTAACAAATGTAATAATGATTACAAAACAACAGAATGAAATCAACAGACAGATAAAGGCAAAAGAAAATAAATACAAAACATACCATTAAATCCCCCCTGAGTTAAGGTGGTCCACACATTCTTAAGCACCATGGTATTTTAGACCGACCCAAGAGAACACACAAGTGCAAAAGGGCAATCCTGTAATTGTGTCACTGAAATAATAACGGTATGACAGAGCTCCACCTTATATTAACAACTGTTATTTGAAGCCTTAAGGAATATGTGATTTCTTCCATCAAATGAATGTCCCAAACTTTTTGTATCCATGTGTGTAGGAGGTCCTGGCTTCAGCCATCTCATAGTTATACATTTCAATGCTGCTGTGAGCAAGATTCTTAGAAGAATCTATCATCCTTCCTGTATTCCATTGGGTATTACTCCCAAAATTGCCACCAAGGGGTTTTTTGGAACATTTCTTCTGAAAATTACCTCGAGAGCTTCAAAAATGTCCTCCCAGAATACACTTAGTTTAGGACAAGCCCAAAAGATATGCGTATGATTTGCATTCTGCGTCCCGCAGTTTCTCCAGCATGGACTGGGTTGTGTTGGATTCATTTTACTGGTTATTGCTGGCATTCTGAAAAACAGGACTATTACCGTATTTTCCACACTATAAAGCGCACCGCATTATAAGGCGCACCTTCAATGAATGGCCTATTTCAAAACTTTTTTCATATATAAGGCGCACCGCATTATAAGGCGCATAGTATAGACGCTACAGTAGAGGCTGGGGTTACGTTATGCATCCATTAGATGGGACTGCACTAAAGGGAATGTCAACAAAACAGTCAGATAGGTCAGTCAAACTTTATTAATAAATTACAAACCAGCGTTCTGAAATCTCCGTTCATTCCCAAAATGAATAAATAGCTGTTTTATTATTTTCCCCGAGGTAAATTAAGTGATGTGGTATTTTCGTGACACAGTTTATCTTTTAACAACAGCAAGGTGTAACATATAGTGGAGGGGAACTTTTCCTTGATTCAATAAACACGTAAAAAAACAGTCTGATACTGTTACGGTAAATCAAACGTTAGTGCAATCACAATATATATCCACTTCTGCACCATTGATTCGTTCATGTTAAATTCTCTCGCTGCTGCTCTATTCCCGTGTTCTACTGCATGACTGATCGCCTTGAGCTTAAACTCTGCGTCTCTTAATAGGAGCCATTTTGGGGTCTTTACACAAAACCCAGCGTGCACCGCGCGCTTCTTCTTCTACGGGGGAAAACGAAGTCGGCGGCTGCTTACCGTAGTTGCGAGACCTGTTGTGGCTCAATATTGGTCCATATATAAGGCGCACCGGATTATAAGGCACACTCTCGGCTTTTGAAAAAATTGAAGGTTTTTTGGTGCGCCTTATAGTGGGAAAACACGGTACTTTCCATTTGAATTCTCTCCATGTATTAGAATTTGCTGTTAATTGTGCTTCAGTACATATTTCTTCCCATGTGTCCCCTGCTACTGACTCCTGCAATTCTGTCTCCCATTTATGCTTTATGTTTGTGGAATCGTGCACATTTATGGACAGAAACAGGTCATATATTTTACTAATTACGCTATTATTTTCCTTTCCCCTTTGTATGTCCATTAGGAAATTTTCTATAGGTGTAGATTCAAGAAGTTTAGTCCAATTGTTGTGTGTCGTCACAAAGGTTCTAATTTGTAAGTATCTCTAGAAGTCCGTCTTAGGGAGGCCAAATTCACTTTTTATCTGCTCAAAGGTTTTGAAATTTCCCTTACTAATTAATTGGTGGATTTGAGATAGTCCATAATTAGACCAGTTTTTGAACCCAGAATCTAAATTGTTCGGTGTAAATGTCTTCATATATCCTATATTTGATAAAAGTGAAATCTGTTTTGATAATTTAAAAGCCGATTGTATTTTGTTCCAAACTTTGAGGTTGTTTTTTGTCCAGATTGTCATTTCCTTTGCAGGAGCATCTAAGAAAGGTAATGTTTGTAGTGGTATTGAGCACCTGCTTTTCTCTATTTCCAGGCAACGAGTATCTGCAATATTTTGTAGCCATACTAATAAGGGTTTAAGTTGTGCAGCCCAGTAATAATATTTTAAGTTTGGGAGTTTGAGGCCCCCTTTGGGGTTAGGTAACTGCAGGGTTTTCAATCTGATTCTAGGTCGTTTTTTGCCAAGTGAATCTAGGTATCATTTTATCTAAAGTGTCAAAAGTAGATTTGGGACTCTCCACCGGTGGCATCTGGAATAGATAGAGTAGTCTTGGTAAAACGTTCATACGGATACTTTCAACACGACCTATCAGAGAGATAGGGAGTGTATCCCAATGCTCCAGGTCATTTTTAATGACTCGTAGAAGTTTGCTATAGTTTGCCTCATAGAGGTCACATAGAAGTGGAGGTATTTGAATACCCAGATATTTGATACCGTTCTTGGGCCACTTAAAGCCACTCTGTACTTTTATGAAGTCTGAAATTGTGCCATTTATATCCATAGCTTCCGTCATTTCTATGTTGATTTTGTAGCCTGAGTAAAATCCATATTGAGAGATGAGCTCTTTCACGTGGGGGATTGTTTATTTAGGTTCCGTCAAATACAATAATACATCATCAGCATATAATGAAATTGTGTGTACTTTCTTGTTAATTTCTATCCCTTTAATATTAGCATCATCTCTAATGATTTGGGCTAACGGTTCAATACTAATGGCGAACATAATGGCGAACAGAAGGGGCACCCCTGTCTTGCACCCACATTCTAATGACAATCTAGCAGACCTATAGCCATTAACTTTAACTGCTGCCTGTGGAGAGGAGTAAAGTGTTTGCACCCAGTCAACAAAATGTGGGCCAAATCCAAAACGTTTCAAAGTATGAATTAAGTATTTTCAGGACACTCTGTCAAACGCCTTTTGGGCATCTAAGGATATGATTGCTGATTCAATCTCTCTCTTTTTGAATGCTTGTTAGGTTTAGTAAGCGCCTTAGATTATCAGCATAGTACCTGCCTACAATAAATCCTGTCTGATCAGGATGTATGATTTGGGTGATGAATTTGTTAAGTCATCTTGCTAGGATTCCTGTGAGTATGCGTGAATCTGTATTCAACAGTGATATAGGTCTATAGGACTGGCAGTTTGTAGGATCCTTACCCTCTCTGTGGATTACTACTATAGTGGCTTCTGTCCAAGATGGTGCCATAGTTTTGGATTTTAAAGCATGGAGATATGCTTTTAATAGCAGTGGAGCCAGAAGTTCTAGAAAGGTTTTATAAAAGTAATTTGTAAATCCATCTGGGCCTGGACTTTTGTTGTTCTTTAGTGATTTAATCATTTGCTTGATCTCCCATTCCTCAATCGGTTGATCTAAGTTCAGTGCCGCCTCATCCGTTAAGTGGTTCAATTTTATATTGTTTAAAAAAATCTGTGAGCTCTTGGTCATTATTACAGGTATTGGTGTTTGTATATAATAATTTGTAAAATTTTGCAAAGGCCTCTGCTATTTTGTCAGGTCTTGTCTCAATAGACTCTTGGGATTTTATTTTGAGTTGGAGGACTGTTGTTTCCTCAATCTAAATGCCAATAACCTACTAGCCTTCTGGCTATATTCATAATATTTTTGGTTAGTGAACCTCAAGTTGCCCTCTACTTTATCTGACAATAGGCTGTTTAGTTGTCTGCAGGTTGCATTTAATTCCTTCAAGATTTTAGCTGAAGCGTGTCTTTTATGTTTAAGCTCTAATTCTTTAATTCTTTAATTTTGTCCTCCAAATCTTTTTGTTTAGCATTCTTCTGTTTTTTCCTCGTAGATGTGAAGGATATTATGCGGCCCCGAAGGAATGCTTTGGCACAGTCCCATAATATCAGAGGTGTTGTTTCTGTAGATGTATTAGTTTCTAGGCATATCTTGAGCTCCTCTGTAATAAATGCAATGAATACTTTGTCGTTAAGCAAGTACGTTTTAAGCCTCCATTGTTTAGATGTTAGCCTATGTCCTATATTCCATTTTAATAAGACAGGTGCATGGTCAGAGATAGTAATAGGTAATATTTCAATATCTACTATTCTGTGCAGTTCTGACTTTGGGGTAAAGAAATAGTCGATCCTAGAGTAGGATGCATGACTGTTTGAGTAGAAAGTGAAGTCTTTAGTTCTGGGAAACCTGCTTCTCCATACGTCTACAATACCCGTCTCTATAATCTGATGTTTAAGCATCCTACTAATTGTAGAGGGGGGGTTTTTGGAGTGGGTAATCTGTCCAATATTTGTGACAGAATACAGTTGAAGTCCCCACCCAGCAACAACAGCCCAGTACTGTGCTGTAATATTACCTTAAACAGTGACTTTATGAAATCAGGCGCATCCGTGTTGGGTGCATACACATTTACAAGCGATACATCTATGCCATCAATTGTACCATTAACTAGTACATATCTTCCCTCTGTGTCTCTATGTAGCAACGTTTGTGTGAAATTAATCTGCCGGTGCACAAGTATGACAACACCCTTTTTTTCCCCGACTGGTGGGATGAGTAGAAAGCCTTATCTGCCCAAGATTTGTTTTAATTTTTCATGGTCTGTATCAGATAGATGGGTTTCTTGCAAAAAAGCAATGTGACAGTTAATTTGTTTTAATTGATTCAATATTTTCTTTCTTTTGGCTGGATTGTGGAGCCCTATTACATTATAAGTTACGATTTTAAGTGGGTCACCCATTATCTCTATGTGGTCTATGTTTAGACATCTCAGAATATATCATAAACGGCAACAAACCCTTTATGCATAACACTGTCTTATCTGTGTGGGGTCTAAGGAATATGTACACAATGTCCACAGAACCAAACAGAGAGGGATAAAGCAAATTTTTGACAACTGTGACCAGCATTTCTAGTCTCACAAAATGAGTATGAGCAAGTAATGAGGCAAAATGATGATAATAACAGAAACAAAATAAGTTTGCAAAAAGAATTTGCGCAGGGTCCCCAGGGAACAGAGGGATCAGAACTAGAAAAACATAGAACAGGTAAATACAATGTTTGAATACTTGGGACATAGTTCCCAGCAGCTAAAATAAGCCGCTAAAATGCACAACCAAGATTGAATATATATGCTGTAGGTGCGCTTAGATATGTACACAAGGTGGGAAGTAAGCCAAAGTCATAATGGGGAAAATAATATAACCACGTAAGCGTCAAATAAAAGCGGGGAAACTCCATACATTTGCGCTTTTTCATGTTGGTGGCGTACTGACAGCCACGCTATCTATCTGATTAAGAACAGGCCTGCCCACACTGACGCGGCTCAGGGATTACGTGACACGCAGCGCCATGCGCAGTGCCCTAGTGCCTGTAAATTTAATGGTCCAATGTAGGAAATAAAAAAAAACAGGACATTTCCTCACTTTCTAAAAAAACCCGGGACGCCCGGGACAGGACGTGAAATACGGACATGTCCCGGGAAATACGGATGTTTGGTCACCCTAGTTTTTCGGCCATTCAGGATGATTATGTTCGGATTGTCCAGCTGTTTATGACCCTAAGGTTTTCTCTCGAGTTTTTCAACAGATATTAACGTGGTTAATGCTGTTTTCTTCTTTTTTTTATGCAATTAAAACAGATTTTGCAGGAGCTCTGAAAAGTACATCCTATGCCATATCTTGCTCACCAGCGCCCCCCCACTAAACCTTCTTTTAATAAAAAAGGACAGTTGAGCATAGTTGAGAGCAAAGCACCAGATTGTAGACTTTTATCATCCAGTTTTTGGTAGAAAGAGAGAAAAGATTCAAATGAAAAATCATGCAAATGGAAATTATTGAGCTCGTTTTAATTTATCATGCAATTAATTGATTTATTGCTTATTGCAACAGGTCTACATGTTCAACAAAACATTCCTAAGGAAAAAACAAATAAAAAGTGTTTTATTCTTTATTGTTTTACTCATCTTCTAGGTGTCAGATAGTGTGCAATGTTGACTGGACCAAAATGTAGCAGTTTCATACGGCTCAGTATGAAATGGAATGAATATTTAATACACCCTGTGCATGCAAAATGATAATAAAGTCAGTCTACGTCTAATGAAGAAACTTCTGGAGCACACAAGGGAAGCGTAGAAAACAATTAACGGAGAAAACAGTGAGGAATACTGCAATCTGAAGAAACCACAAGAGCTAATCACAGGTGAGTAGATGCAGCTGGGGGAGGGAGGTAGAGATACATGGGAAACTGCTGGAAGACCAATTTCTATATCTATTTTCATTTCTATTGTCTATGTTGTTTGTTTGTCTGTCTGTCTCTTTAGCTCAGGGGTCGGGTACCTTTTTGACACAGAGAGCCATGAAAGCAAAATATTTGGAAATTTATTTCAGTGAGAGCCATATAATATATTTTAAGACTGAATTCAACTAAATGTGAGTATAATAAGCCTCTGAATTTATTCTTTTAAATAATGTTGTTATAATACTCACCATTAATGCGACTTCTGGTGCTGCATGAATTTGCTGATGGCTTTGTAGTCTGATTGGTACTTGGTAAGGTTAAGCTTCATGCAAGCGCTGAGGCTTTCATCCGTTAAACGTGATCGTAGGTTGGACTTGATGTTGTTAAGATGTGAGAATGACTGCTCACATGCATACGTAGATCCAAACATGGTCAATACAGCAATACTCACACGCTGCAGTGTGTGGTATGTGACAGGAAGCACGTTCCAAGTTTTGATAATCAGCTGGTCTTCGGGTTGAAGTTTTTTCATTTCTGTCCACATGTGCTTGCTCGCCAACTCCGCTTTCTGTCGTGCAATTCTTTCCAAATCTTCATTCAGTAACTTGAATTTTTTCACCCACATGTCTGAGGCCTTCAAGTCAGCCACTTCTGCTTCAAAATCTCTGACGGAGACACCAGGAATGTAACACAGGTCGACTGTGTTCAGTGAACACTCGTTTGGATGGGTGATGAACTTGAAAAGACGAGTGTGCTCACGAAATTCTCCAAAGCGTGCTTTGAACGACTGTAGGAGACTGGATGTGAAGCCAGCTAGCTGGTGGAGATCAAAGTTTTGAGTGGGCTCACTTGCTGTGCATGCATCTTTAAATTGTCTCAATTTTTCAAAATGTAGTAAACGACCTGTTTCAAGATCCATGATAAAGAGCTCCAGCTTGTTTTCAAAAGCAAACACGGCTTGTTGAAGGGATAAGACTGTATTTCCAGTGCCTTGCATTTTCACGTTGAGCTGGTTCAGATGTTCAGTCATATCCACGAGATAATAAAACTTGAGGAGCCACTCAGTTTCGGCTAGCTCAGGATGCTCGATGCCTTTCATTGCAAGGAAAGTCCAGATTTCGTCCAGGCAAGCCGCAAAACAGCAAAGCACCTTCCCTCTTGATAACCAACACACATTGCTGTGCAAAAGCAGACCGTGATAGTTATTTCCAACTTCATCCAGCAGTGTTCTAAACTGGCGATCATTTAAGGCTCGGGCAACAATAAAGTTGATCACACGAATGACATCACTCTCGGCTTTTGAGAAAATTGAAGGTTTTTAGGTGCGCCTTATAGTGCAGAAAATACGGTACTTACCTTTTGGTTCCCACTCTGTGGTTTGGAGCGATGTCGATGGTGTCGGTGGCGGAGTCGTGTCGAACAGCCAGACCCAGGTCAGCGATGCAGCAGGTCCCGTTCTTCTTCACCAGGATGTTCTTGGACTTTAGATCTCTGTGAGCGATAGCTGGCTTTCCTGCACACACAGTTAGAACGTCAACAGTTGCTAACAAGTTGTGGTCACCACAAGAATCAATCTAGGTTTTAAATACGATACAGAGTTAGTCAAAGATTATTTTAACAGAGCGTTCTGAAACTGGAGGATTTAAATCAGTGAGATAAACTTGAATTTCCACAGCAATTTTAGAGTTTAGATCAATTAAAAAGAAAATATGTTCGTATTAATTGATGTTTGAACGCTATTGTGAAGCTGTGTGTAGCGGCTCACCTTGTGTCCCTACAATCTCCATGTGAAGGTGGGCCAGGCCGCTTGCGGTGGACAGGGACAACTTGATCATGCCCTCCACAGTGACCGTGTAGCGGTTCAGGTAGTCAAACAGGGAGCCGTGTTCATGGTAGTCTGACACCAGCCACAGCTGAGTCCAGGTTCCGTTATCTGTCCACACACACACAACCATCATCCACAGGATGGACTAGACTAGAACACCCTCCCAGCCCCCTTCGCTGTGAGAGGTGCTGTTCTGATTGGAGAAATCAAGGTGAGCTGATAATCCCACACTAATGTGTAGAGAAGATGGGTCTCCATTGTTTATTGTGTAAGTTCTTAAACTTTAATCATTTTCATCTTCACTCAATGTCTTGCTAAACATTCCTTTGACTGAGTTGCTGGTATAGTTTTCTCACAGAGGCTGCTGAGACCTCAGCTCACCTTTGTTATCGGCAGCGATAAAGCCCAGGATGTTCTCGTGGCGCAACATGACTGTCTGGTAGATCTCAGCCTCACGGAACCAGGAGCGCTCTTCTCTGGAGGAGAATATCTTCACCGCCACCTCCTCACCACGCCACTTACCCCTCCACACCTCGCCAAAACGTCCCTTCCCAATGCTCTCCTGCAGGATGATGGTTCTGGCGATGGTCCTCTGGACCAGCAGAGGCAGGCCTGCAAGGAAAACCCACAAAACACAGGAGAGGCTCACAGAGCTGAAAGGCTCTGTTCCTGTTGGACTCAGCATCTTTTCTGAGCTGCCAGATACAGAAAAGAAAGGAAAAACATCCAAGTGTTTGTCTTCTTACATTGAGACTGATCCTCTTTGCTGTTGCTATGTGCACACTGTGGATGCACAACAGCAATGCTAAATGTGCAGAAATCTATAAATGAATGAAAACTACCAAGTACTTCACAGCTTCACCTCTTGAAGTTAAACTTGACATTCTTCTTCCACATGAACATAAACAACTGAAAGTAAAACCTTGTTTTTTTATTGTGATTATTTCCTTTATTTAACCAGGTAAAACCCCAGTGAGATCCAGATCTCATTTTCAAGAGGGGCCTGGGCAGAAACCTGCAACACACAACGACCTGGATACACAAAAGTAAAACTAATTAAAACATACGCACAAGTTTAAAACAAATTAAAAACAGTTTAAAAGCAATGACACTGAATCATGTTGCATGTTTTTAAAACTGCTAGAAAAAGAAATAAGATCCAAAATTTTTAGTTTATTCCGTGCTGTAGGAGTTATTACACTAAATGCTTGCTTCCCTTTTTCTGTGCAAACACATGGAACATGCAAAAGAAAAATGTTATTGGAGCGTAAAGAATGCAAAGTAACAGATCATTGTAGGAGAGAATTTAAGTAGGTTGGAGACAGTAGTAGAGTTTTATAAATTGGTATCATCAAGTGATTGTGTCTCCGTATGCTCAAAGGAGGCCATTCACGTTTTGCATGCAACTCAGTGATTTGCCAGTAATGAGAGATGGTTCAGATGCTCTCAGACCAGCTCTTTAGCATCTCAGTTCTTTAATCTGCCATCTGTAAGGACTAGGCAGCCTAAAAATGAGCAAAAGTTGGACTTAGTCCCAACCGTCTCTAAAAGTGAAACGCTGCTGAATTCAAATGTGGTACTTTCTTATGATTTATATAGGGAAATGTATTACCAATGATTAGACAGACATCTTCTCCCGCTCCGAGACAAACTCTGAGCATGTCTTGGAGTGCCGCATGCGAGTTAAAGTAGGAGGTGATGGGTGGCAGTGGTAACAAAAACACGTAATTAGTAAGTCGCGTTATTGCTTGGATTTGAATCCTTATGTTTTGCATCAACTGAAAACAAGGATGTTGACAAATAAACCAGACAATATGCTGACACTTAGGTGATACACTTGTGGTCTTGAAATAAAATCCAGAGTCCTCAATGTCCTAGACAAGACTGAGACCAAATGCGGCGGAGTCCAAGTCGAGACCATCAAAAAGTGATCTCAAGACTGGTCTCGATTACTACAACACTACAGCATGGAGGACATCTAGCCTGAACGACTGCATGAAAAATGGCAAAATACCAGTGAAACATGCAAACCATTTATAGCTGGTCAGCAGCTATAAATGAGCCAACGAATAGCTTGATATCAGTGAAATCTTTTCTATAATGGGTGGGTGATCGCACTATCTCTGATTGGGTTAGAGTGCTATATGGGCCTAATGCAGGGGTCTCAAACTCGCGGCCCGCGGGCCAACTGCGGCCCTCGGGACGATAGTTTGTGGCCCCCGCCTTAATATGAAAGTTTAATGTTAGTGCGGCCAGCGAGTTTGATATAATTGGCACTTTTCAGTGTTGTGTGCGGAGCTGAACGAACTTACCAGTCACAGTGGAGTATATTGCTCTCGGGGGCGGGACATCAGCCGGGCCTATTTGCATTTTCTATTTGTTATTATTTGCATGCGGTGCATGCGCAATTTCCGCGGCCACTCCCGCTTCACGTGCTTCAGCATCCAGTCTAGACCCGGAAGTTGCTGATCAGTGTAACGTAATTAAGGTTAAGCGCTGTAACGCTTTGGTTGTGTTTAAGGGAGGAGAGGAGGCGGCAGATTCGTCAGGACGGTCAAAAACTCACAACCACACTGGTACTGGGAATTCCACAGTGTTGTCTTTTAATAAACACACTCTTCACCAACCTTACAAAGCTCGGTTGAACGGCTGCTATATTATCAGACATGAAAATTGAGCAGCGTCCAACAACCCGTAACATTACTAAAAAGCAGTGGCGGGCCGTGCATATCACACCTAGGCCTTCAGTAGTGCGCCGTCTGAATCAATCCAACCCTCAATAACTATTTTATGGCTATAAAACTTCTACTGCAGGTACAGCTGCGACACACATAAAAAAAGCATCAAAAATAACCTAATAAAATTGCAATATTATTTAGGAATATAGCAACATTTTACTCACCAAAAATCCTGATTATTTGTACACAAAATCCATCCTCCTTTCTTTCCTCAAGAAGATTTCAATTACTCTGTTGTGCAGATTATCCGTGTGTTTCACTTCCATGAAGAAGTCCTTTTCTATCACCATCGAACCTAATGCTGAAAGTCGAGCCTGCCCTGTCGTATTTCTGGCATAAGTTTTAGTTAGTAGACTGAAAGTGGTGGACAAATCCTTTTCCCGGTTGTGACAGGCTCGCTAGCTTCGGAGTTGCCCGACCTTGCTTAACAATGTCCAGCTTTTCTTAAAAAGTCCGTCTTGAAAATGGCTTTGACAGTAAATCTCCAACCAAATCCATTTCTTCTCCTGCTTCACCCATTGTGGGTTGACAAAACTGCTATTAAATCAACACAACAATATCTTTGCTTGTGCAGCTAGCTACAGATGCAGTTTGCTAGCTCTGGCTAGTACACTCTTTGACTATCCAATCAGAGCGTGTGAATACGCTGACTTTTCCGCACGCCTGCTAGAGGGCCTTGGTGTCGCCAACTCAAAATCTCATTGGTTGAAGCAACAGTTTGATCGACATTTATTTTATGCTACAGGGCCCGCAGAACTGATTGTGAAGGCCTCCAGGCAGACTTCTTTGACCCTGGCAACAAATAGTGGCTGAAATGTGATTGGTTAAATGCTTAAATATGAAAATACACGTCTGGAAGCAGCGCAACCAGGAGACTAGCAATGAAAGGAAGCGGACAGACCATTTGGATTTATTTAATACGTATTCATGGACAAAATATAATTAACATCAGTCTGTGATTCAGATATTTTTAGGCCAGCAAAGAAGGCCTTGCAGGCCCTGATGGCCCACCACTGCTAAAAAGTTAGGGAGCTAACATGTCCGTCTAGCACGTTTCTCCCACGCTCTCTACAGAGAAGCCGTGGCGCATACTTCTGACATCATTAGCAATAGAGTATCTTAAAGAGACACTACACAATTATGGCTGTTACAGCGCCTGACTACGGCCAAATATGGTAATAGGCAATCAGAAAGGTTCGGCTGAGGAGACAGTGTGTGTGAATGCGGCCCAGCCTCACCCAGACTCTACCTCCAGTGGCCCCCGGGTAGATTGAGTTTGAGACCCCTGGCCTAATGTATTCTTGTTGAACCTCAGGGAAGCTTTCTGTGTTCAGAGGGATTTTTATTTCAGAAGAACTTGTTGCATAACTGCAACGTCAGGCTTGTTTCAGCCATATAATTAAGAAACTAGGTCAAGTTTGTGACTAACTTGATGGCACTCTGGAGCTCTGTTCCAGACAGATTTCTCATTAAGTCACCAGATAATAATCACACACAATGAACAGCTGGTCATCAACAAGGCCCAGTTTAGCTGCAACATAAAGCCTGACGTTATGGTGACATCCTGAAGCCTTCCCACTCTGAGGCTTCAGGAGAGGCAGGAAGAGGACAGAATTCCAAACAGTGAGGACATCAGCAGTTATCCTAAACTGGACGCCTTGCAGACGGGTATTTGTTGTGAACTGGTGCCATATTAATAAATAAAAATAAATGAAAAGCAAAAAGCTTTCTGCTCCTCAAATTGAAAAAAAATTGTGATCAACATTCCAACATGGCAATAGAAACATATGTACCTAGTTTTACATCTGCATTCAAAGCCAGAGGGGGAGAGCTATTTGGCCACACCCATTTTTGAAACTTGCACTTCTTTTTCAAGGAAGTGCAATCTTATTAGTTTGACCAATAAGAGGTCAAACTAATAAACACAATGATACAAGGATTCCCCATAGTCGTTTGGGGAAACACATGAGTATTTTTGCGAATAGTTAAAAACTGAAATGTAAGTGCAGATAAGTGAGAAGTACCTGATCCAGAGCCGGATGTGGTCATGTCATAGATGAGGTCTTTGAGTGTTGTTCCAACAGTAATGAAGGGGTGATCCATGGAGGGGTCCTCCTCATTGGGCACACGGTGGTGGAGGGCCCCTGCTCCGCCAGCACCCAGACCTCTTTGGTTGTGGCAGATGTAGAATGCCAAAATGAGCAGCAGACACAGCACACACACTGGGCATGCAATCACCGCAGCGAGGGCCACGGGGCCCAAAGACTGGGGCTTTTCTTCTTCTGCTACAACACACAAAGAAGAAAGCAGAGGAATATGTCATGTCTTGGGCCCAGACATGGCGGAACAAGAAAAACTGAAGAGCAACAGACAGGTAAAAACTCACAGCATTTAAGCTGTTTATGCACAGCTCCCAGAAGGGAGGAGTCACAGCAGGACTTCCTGTGACGTCACAGAAGAACAAAACTCTGCTCTAGTTTTTTGAGTCACTAGAATCCCTGTCAGCAGTTGGATTGTTTTTGGAAGTACTTCCCCACAGCTGAACATATTCAGATCCAAGTGAGATCTCTGAATCCAGTTATTAACATCACACATTGCAGCTGTTTGTGTGCTGCTATTTTAGCAATAGCAACAAGACTGCATCATCTGCATATATGTACATCTGACCATCATTCTGTAAGTCATTAATGAACAACAAGGTGAAAAGCAAAGGTCCCAACACGGACCCCTGTGGCACCCCATAGCTGTTCTGTACCCTCATACACTTTGTTAAACATGAAATTAATGCAGTTTAATCCACCTAAAAGAATAGATCAAATAAGACAATTTATTAAGCAATACATGATGTTGAAAGCTTTCTGGAAATCAATAAAGATAGCACCAACACCAACTGTATCCAAATTTGATTTCAGGTTTTCCACATCACCGTTTCAGTTGAGTGATCTCGATTACTACAACACATATGTTGAGTAATCGAGTATTGTTTCTAAAACATATGAACTATTACTAAAGTGCTTAGCATTAGTTTTGGTGAGCCAGGTAAAGATGAAATCTCTTGTTAACAGGAGATTTTCTTCTTTGTGTCACATTCTTTAAGCATAGTAAGTGTTGTTGACATCTGTGGTGAGAGAGAAATCTTAAGACCGATAATAGACCGATACGCTATGTTCACTTACTCGATGGTAAGTGAACATAGCTGTTCTATTAAACGACACTTTCTATTCCCCCACACAAACACACACACACCCCTCTGTTCTAAAGATATCATGGTGTGGCACATTCACAGGTGGGATATTATTATTAACCAGATCTCAGACAAACAGAGAACTTCAGACATGGACTTCCAAAATAAATTATGGATCTGATCACACTTTGGTGAAATGCAAGCTAGGCCTTCAGGCTTCCATGGTGGGTTGATGGGTTCATTAAGATTAAAGGTGACATACAGATCAGTGAATCAATGTCAGGATTTCTATGCAGGACTCTTTGGTACTCACCCACTTGAATTCTGTTAAAAGTCTGCCTTTATAATTTCATTTCTGTGATTGTGTGTCCTTGGCCCAGCTCTGTTTGAAGAGTCTCAGGTGAAAAATGTTCCATCTTTAAAGAGGTCACAGTCTGAGCTCTTTATCTCCCCAAAGCTGGTTTCACTACAACAGGCCTAAATCCAAGGCAACCAGACATTCAGTCATTTTAATTCAGCCCTTTATTCAAACACATCTGTTTATTCCCAGATGAGTTTGGTCACATCGGCTGGATTATTTTTGTTGAAAAGTCTAGAAGCTGTACGTAAGCAGCTGTTGTGTGAGGTGTTGGTGTGGATACCTACGAAAGACTGTGAAATTCGGCTCCTTGTTGCAGTAGTCAGACGAGCAGCACATGGGGAAGATGCCGGTGTCCGTTCTGGAGTTTGGGGCGCATACAAAGGGTCTGTCTCGAGGGATCAGTTCGCTGTCATGTATGCACTGACGCTGTTCTGAGATCTGCTGGCTCCCCGACTTCTTAATGGCCACAAAGCAGACGCCATCTGTGGTGCAGCTGGAGTTGGAGCTGCAGCGGTCACAGTAACACTGGAGGGCTGCAGAGGGATCCAAGAGCAAGGTTACACCTAAAGTCTGTGCAGCATGGCACAGGAAACATATTCTACAAAGCTCTTCTCTTTTTCAGCCACACAAACTAAAGGAAACCTGAGGAGAGGGAACATATCCATCCAGTCATGACTGGGAACAGCTGAAGGAGCAGGGCAGCTAGAATATGAATAAAACCATAACTCTGATTTATTTATCTAATAGTGATTAAATACAGTTGGAGGGAAGGAGGAGACTGTAAAAAAAATCAAACATTCTTTGCTAAACAAAAATGTAGGAACATGCTAGTGTTTGTGGAAATAAACATTGATGCTAATGGTGGAGCTTATCACAAGATTAGATCGACCAGTTGGAGCTTATCACAAGCTCCAACTTCTTATAGTTGTTATCCAACCAGAGCCAGCACATTAACAACTTCATCCTCATTATCGTCCATCATGGTTGTTGTTTTTCTTCACACCTTCAGTGATGTTTGTCAAGTGTTAACAATGTTCAGGTTGGATGAATGGCTGTACAGACATTGGTCAACTTTGAAAAGGTCAGATACATATCAGACTTAAAACCACATATCAAAGTGGTCTGGGTTGCATTTCTAAAAATCCGAGCTGTATTGTTTAGACTGTTGTAAAAAGATCAGATACAGGTCGCATTATGGTAAAAATGAGATTTGGGTCACTTAAAGCTGCAGTGTGAATCAAGCCTACTACTAGTTCAGTGTCAAACAGGAACAAACTAAATGTCATCTTATTTGCATTAAAGGTTGAGCTGAAGGTTTAATTTGATTTTGCTACCAATTTCTTCTCTTTAGTCACATTTTTCTAGTTACATGTCTGAAAAAGGAAAATAGAAATTTCAATTTGGAAAACTGGTCATTTCTCACCAGCTCAGACCCTCAAATCCAACATGGCTGATGGCTTCAGTTATAACACAGTTCATGTGCTCTTCTGTTAGAATATGAAGTCCCTCCCCATGATCAATGCCCTGGAACAATTCATATTCCTAGTTTGCTTTACAGCACAGCTTGGCTTCTAATCATCCAGTTGCTCATATTTGCCTGGTAAATAGTCAACAGTGACATTTTTTTGAGAACCACTGAACGCAGCACACATCCCAGCAGCGGTCCTCATACCACAGTTTGAGGAGCATAGCAGTTTTCTCTGACCCCCACCAGCAGGCAATGCGGGTGAACCCTAAAAGTGTTCTTGATGCTCAAAGACACGACAGAGCAACCCACTGGCTCCAGGACGAATCCCTGCCACCTGGAAAGCTCTGATTCATGCCTCTTCTCATGCCTGCCTTACATCTGATCAATCACTGATCGACTTCCAGACAGCGTCAGAATATTTCAGTGAGTCTCAGAAAACCATACAATCCTGAAGTCAGAAACTCTTCAGACCATCCAGTGATGCATCAGCTGGGTTGGAGATGGGGATAAAATGCATTCTGGTCTGCGTCTCCAGACAGGGGCCTGGACCGGCCCAGACATGCTTCCAGTATGAAACACAGTGTAGTAGAGCTCACATACTAGAGTGTGTGAGTTTCCATCTGCTACACTCACCGCCCACTCCTTAGTCAGTTAAACCAAGTCTGTTTTGATGAAAAACTGATAGCTTCTCTTAAGGTAGTGCATTAAAGCATCATGTCAGACATGGTCTGCCGGTGCCATTTCTGACATTTGCTACAGAACTGCTGGTTTCTGTCGACAGGATGTATGCAGTGGTTCCAGTATATTAGCCCACCTTTCTGCCAGGTAGCTCAGACTAACGGACTTTCAATTTTATCACTATATTTTGTAGGACTACTCTGATAACGACTAAAATTATTGTCATGAAGCGGTGTGTTGAGGTGATGAGGCAGACGCTGTAGACCCAGGATGTGATAAATGAATGATTTTAATGGGGAATGTCCAGCAAAACACAGTCCAAAATAACGGGCAGCACGGCCAAGCGGAAACCAGGGCTCGACGCCGGTAGCAACCGTAAAAAGGAATGGACAACAGAAACAACACGAACGCACATTAGACGATTGCAAGACAAGGACCCGACAAGGAACAAGGAACACAGGTGGAGTTAAATACACAGGGGGTAATCACAGAACGAGACACACCTGGGAACAATCAAGGGGAAGACAGGACAACACTGAGACACAGGAAACTCAAAATAAACACACAGAAAAACACGGAACATGACAATTATGTTGTTTTTTTTTGTTTTTTTAAACTACCACTTCCATTTTAGCGAACTGCAGGCACAGCATTCACAAAGATAAATGATGGTCTTGGAAAAACATTCCCATTTAAAATGGGTTCCTTTAGGACACTGCACATTTAAAGAAGTGTGATTTATATCACTAATTTGAACACAGAGACTTTATTTCATCATATTTGCAAACAAACTTATTTTTATTGATGATCTTGTAAAAAAAAAAAATATATATATATATATATAAAGAAATTTGGGGAGAAAATAATAAAATTAGCATTTTGGTCAGTGTTTTAAACATTAACTGAAATTTATTGTGACAACAATAAATCAAAATTCTTATCATGACAAGAAATTTTTCAGTATAAAAAATAAAACGATATGATAAATGCCCACCACTAGCTCAGACTCACCTAGTGCTGTTGTTGGTAGAGATACACAAAATATTGGCACATACATCAGTGTTGACATATCGGTATTGGTCCGATAAATAAAAGTGGACCGACATTAAAAACTGATATTTATTTCCAACTTGTTGCCGTTTGGATTGGAGGAGGTTGATCATGTGACAGTTATGTCAGAGCAGCGCTGTGAGGACAGAGAGGTTTGTCCCTGCTAGCTCAGCCAGCTGTGCTGCTCAAATGGCTACTATACAGCCTTCTGCTAATAAAATAAATCCAATATAGAAATCCTGATTTCTTTTCTCTTCTTAGTGCAGACATATTGCTGGTAATTCATGTATAAAGGATTCAGATGAGATGTAAAAACACTTAAGCAGAGCTTTCCGTTGACAGTAATGGCCACAAACTCTTCAGCAGGATCTAAACTGTAAATCCCCCTGTTTCCCTGGCCTAGGCTGCTTTATGTGTTATGGTGAAGGAATGAAATGGATATTGATTTGATCCATGTCAACTCACTGTGTTTGACCATTTCTCTCTGCTTCCTGGCCTCTGCTGAGAGTCCATGGATTAGATTAGATTAGAACAGACTGCATCCCAACTTTTCATTTCAGTCATCTTCTAGGCTCCTTGCACTCCCAAGTACTGCCACATACATTTATCTTGCTTCCCCTTCACTCGCTCCAGCCCACTCATCATAATCAGCTAAATGGTTGCTGCATACTGCCTGCTTCAGGTTGGCCACAAACACATTAGCTGTAGTGGGGGAATGGAGATGCTTCATGACTCCTGGTAATAAACACAAAGCTGCACATGTCCCCTGGAGGACACTTCACACCACATTATGTGGAGGCAGCCCAATCAGATGAAGCTGAGAGCAAATGAAATAGAAGGTGTGGCAGAAATGAGCAAAAGGACGGAGATTAGATTGATTTCATTCAGCTGTTTGCATACTTAACACATCAACTGCTTAGCTGCTGCTTCATCCGCTAAAGTCTTCTGGTTATGACTCAATGTAAATGTGTGTCTCTGTGTGTGCATGAGGCCTTGTTTATGATATAGTGTAAAGGCCATTTTCCTAAAAAATATTCCACATTGTGGGGACCAAACCTGGAGACCCCATAAGAAGAGATGCTGTTTATGGGTTAGGGATTAGGTTTAGGACTAAGGTGTAGGTTGAGGTCTCCACCAGGGGTTTCCACCTCTGGCTCTTAAGGTTAGGGTGAATCGCCAGATATTACAGGGCAGTAGCAAAGGCTTGCAGAAGCAGCGTCCTGGTCTAGAATAGAATAGAATTCAACTTTATTGTCATTGCACTGTCACAAGTACAAGCAACGAGACGTAGTTTGCATCTATCCAGAAGTGCTCTACGAGATATAAATATTTATTTACAGATGTACAAGACTATGTATGTATGGACTATAAGGGGTTATAGCAAAGAGATATAGATATTGTGTATAAATATAAATATGGGAGCTATATGCACAGATTATACAGAATATACAAGAATGTTAGGGAATGGATTATATATGTATATAATATAATACAAGATAAATAATGGCAGAAAAAATTTACAGGTTGTATGTGTGTGTGAAGAAAACAGTCCGTGATGTGTGTGTGTGTGTGAGGATAGTCCATGTGTTATTGTGGTATGAGAAGATAGGGGAGTACAGTCCTTATAGTTTATGTTTTATGTCAGGAGGCGTTCAAAAGCGTGACAGCTGTGGGGAAGAAGCTGTTTCGGTGCCTGGTGGTTCTGGTCCGTAGGCCTCTGTAACGACTCCCAGAGGGCAGGAGGGAAAAGAGTGTGTGTGCTGGGTGAGTGGAGTCCTTTGTGATTTTCCCAGCCCTTTTCAAACATTGCTTCCTGTAGATGTCCTTGATGGCAGGGAGCAGTGCCCCGGCGATATACTGGGCAGTTTTCACCACCCTCTGCAACGCCTGCCGGTCGGATACAGAGCAGTTCCCGTACCAAGCTGTAATACAGTTGGTGAGGATGCTCTCAATGATGCAGTGGTAGACGTTCGTGAGGATCTCTGAGGACAGGTGGTTCTTCCTCAGGGTCCTCATGAAGAAGAGGCGCTGATGCGCCTTCTTAATGAGTTTGGAGCAGCTGGTCGTCCAGGTCAGGTCCTCGGAGATGTGGACTCCCAGGAACTTTAAGGTGTCCACACGCTCCACCACTGTCCCTTTAATGTGGATGGGTGGATGTAGGTCAGCGTTCCTCCTGAAGTCCACGATAAGCTCCTTGGTCTTCTCGGTGTTCAGCTGCAGGTTGTTTTTGTCACACCACTCAGCCAGACGGTCTACCTCCTCCCTGTAAGCGGCCTCGTCATTATCTTTGATGAGGCCGATCACCGTGGTGTCGTCTGCAAACTTGATGATGGCGTTAGAGCCATGGACAGGTCTGCAGTCGTAGGTGAAGAGGGAGTAGAGGAAGGGACTCATCACACAGCCTTGTGGCACTCCAGTGTTTATGATGATGGTGGATGAGAAGTGGTTGTCCGGCCGGACATGTTGAGGTCGACTGGTCAGGAAGTCGAGCAACCAGTTACACATGAGTGAACTGATGCCGAGGTCTGTGAGTTTGGTAATGAGTTGTGATGGGATGACAGTGTTGAATGCTGAACTAAAATCTAAGAACAGCAGTCTGGCGTAAGTGTTCAAACTGCTAATCCAACATTTTCAGAGCAAAAAGCCTCTGATGAAACTCTCATCTTGTCTCTAGAACATTTTCTAACATCTCAGTGAAGAGTCAGAAGAAGCTGGTCCAGACATCTTCCAACACTCTCTGTTGAATGAGTCCCAAGTGCACCAGTCCTCTAATGGGATTGTTATTAGTTCAGCTATGAGGAGCAGAGTGTAACATCAAGTCCTTGAAGCTGCTGTGTGTGTGTGTTCAGAACACACTGTTGTTCCTTTATCTAAAAGCAGAGATGAATGGACTCAGAAATGCTCTGCCTCAAGTTAATGAGGAAGTGAAAGCTGAAATCATGCCACAGTGTTTATATCCTGTGACTGTGTTCTTCACATCATGTGATGCCTGACCACTGACCACTGGTCATATGAAGAGGAAACAGCAATAGCCATCTGGAGAGAAAAACTTTGGGTTTTCAGCGTCTACATTCCCCAAAATAACAAGACTTAAATGACTGACATATTTCACTCTATGTAGGATACATTCATACAAAATATGAGCCCCTTTCTGTAATGAGTGACAAACATGCTAAACTCCATGCTATTCTAATACTGCACTTGTGTTATTTGAGAGTTCACTGCAGAACACATTCTATATCATGTGGAATGTAGAACTAGCTGTTGGTTACATTCCACTGAGTCTGGAGATGTTGTATAATCAGAGCAATACAGAGCCATGGCTTAACCACATCACATCAGAGCAATCTTTCAAACAGCTACGATGGATGTTTGTGTGCTGTGCTGCCTGTGTGTGGGCGTGTGCGTGTGTGTGTGTGTGTGTATGGTCTGGGCTTTCTGAATCAGTCACTTCCTGTCTGTCTGAACGCTGAGCTTTGTCATGACAGAGATTGTGTGACCCAATGCTACTTGCTCAGACAACTGCCCCTCATGCAACTTAGTTTGTCAAAATACAGATACAGATGATGCTTTCAACAACAGACTGAACTGTAGTATCTTGCTGCAAACCATGAACTATCTCAGCTTGCTCCAGTCTGCTCTGTCCCTTCTAGATGAACAAGGATGTCAAGAATCATGTCTCAACATGTAAAAAGGATGGTATTTACCTGTGCCACTTTATTTATAAAAGAACATTGGGTGGTACAATTTGTAAGGCTGTAGTAATTCCTCAAATGATTACAATACTGTGATTATTAAAATTCCTCAAGGCAAATTATCTGCCTCAAAGCTTAAATTATATTTTACGTTTTAGCCACCATATTCCAGACGGATGATCATTTGCATTGTGCCACATTCTCACTTCCGCCTATGAGTTGTTGATGAATAAGTGAATAAAGGGATTTTCATTGATTTCTCACAGGACCAATAGGCGTTCTGTGAAAAACTTAGAAAAATAAATTTCCTACCATCCCGGTCGCAACATATGAGTGGCGGTACATAGCTGGCAGATGTGTTTCTGTGTGACGAAGTTACCAAAGATATGTCGCTCATATGGACACAAAACTATAAATGTCTGGGCAAAGTGAAAGTTCATCTATTAAACTGACAGAAGAGTAAGACATAAATCAAAAGCAGAATTATTAGAAGTCTCTTTGTGACACTTTGTGTGTGCTTTATTATTAAATTTAATATAATTTATGATTTTTGAATAATTTGCGTCCAGGTTAACTTAAAAATTGAGCTATAATTGCTACAAGTTAATTTTCTAAACTACAGAGAAGTAATTATTAGGGATGCACAAATATAAAAAATTGGGCCTATGTTGATATCCAATATTAATACTGCCAATGTGACAGTATGTACCAATATCTAACTTTATAAATTTTTTTATTCGATTACTCGATTACTAAAATAATTGTTTACAACAGTCCTAATTAAAATAATTTACTTTCTAGCTGCTTCAACAGATGATCAAATTAATTAATTTGCATGTCTCACAAGCATCTTGAAAAGATTTGAATTCATCAATTCAAATCTTTACATGAGTTTGATAAAAAAAAAAAGGCCTCAAAGAGGCAATTTACTTGCATACCGTTAGTTCCAGAGGCTCTAATTGCTGTTAAACGTCCAGTGTTACATTCATATTAAATATATGAAACTGAAGTTCTTAATTTGAATCTATTATCTTGTCATAAATCCAACGTGATAATTTTATTAATTCTGATGCCTAAATGTGGACAAATAAATGAGAAACATATTTAAAAGTTTGACATGCACATGGTGCCCTCCCCCCCATCCACACGCGCACACACACACACTCGTGATCATTGTGTTCAAATGAGAGTATCTGTGTGTGCAAAAGAAAGAATACATTTCTCTGCACCAGCCTGCCTTTTATAACCTCAAAAAATTTCCATAGGCCATGACCCCCATCCAACCCCCATCTGCCCATTCTGGTCAGACCTTTGTCTGTACTAGATGTGATCGATTTATGCTGAGAATGGGGGCCCTCAGCCACAGACACGCATGACCCCATCCACCCCTCACTCCCACCGAAACAACTAGTGAAGCGGTAAGGTTGCTATCTGCTCTGCTCAATTGTTTTCTCCTATGTCCAAACTGGAGTGAAAGATGAGCAACACATACCAGATGTTCCTTATAACACACATACTCACACGCAACCCCCCCCCCCCCACACACACACACACACACACACCCCCACTCACCCCCGCCCACACACTGCTTTATTCAGAGTAGAGTGCAGATGAGGAGCCAGACAGGACAACAGTGGGTCTGGTTTTAAAAAGCCCAGACGTTCTACAGTGAGCCTTTACTCTCTAACTTTAATAGCTCACTAATAAACGAGGATATGGAGTTCCTGTACCTGCAGAGAGCTTCAATTGTTCCAACCAATCATTATGAAAACTATTAAATATCACAAATCCAGCCTGTCAAGAGAAACAGCTGAGACCAATGGACAAAGAGAAGGACAGATGGACGGACCAGCCCGGGGAGGACAAGGTAGAGCATCTGTCTCCTCTTATAAATATACAGAAGTCTGACCTAAAGGATAGACAGCTGCTCCAGCCCACACACAACACAGACTTGCATAACTTAGTACTTTATAAGGGAAAAAAGATTCAACAAATAAGGTCAAACAAATTCCAGGCAGCCTCTTTAAAACATCCACCTCATGTTGTCCTAGAGTCTCCAGGTTTGCCAGATCCGGTTTCTGTTACCAGGTTAGTCCTCAAATGGAACACTATAGAAGAACTTCCATTAAGAACTGACCAATCAGAGTCAATCGTCAGCAGCATCTTGTTGGCTTCATCACACCAACTGATACAGGACTGGTTGTTGGGATGTTCAAAGATTATTTCTAAAATGCTGTGCAAATATCCATGTCAGTGACAAATGAAATTAAAGAACACCCCCCCCCCACACACACACATAATTACACATAGAGAGAGAAGTTGGCAGAATTGAGAAGGGAATGTGGGATGTGAGCAGCAGAAGTGGGAATGTTTGAGGCAGATGAGTCGTAGTTCACCCAGGCTGTCTGGGTCCTGCAGCGCCATCCCACTGTCCCACTGTGTCCTCCTCTGTCCTCAGCCAAGTTGTCTCTGTTACACCCACCAGGACCTCCACAGTCAGCCTCTTGTTCAGGTTGACTAAAGGCCCTGAAGTAGCTGCTTCACACTTTGCTGTCAACATTGAAGCTGACTTAAGTTGGTGTTTGTCAAAGGGAACACTGGCGGCCATGCTGTCATTTCCTTCCACGAAGGTTTGGACAACCAGAAACACATACGATACATGTATTCTATTGAACATTAACTAATAGGTTAAAACCCAGTTATGTCCAGATTAACACTAAATGATCAGCTGAGGAGGAGATCTGAAACACACCTAGCAACTCTGTTGTTGCTAGGTGTTACCCCAGCAACAAGGTAAACCACACCTAGCAAATGGGCATATGGTTTCTACAAAAAGCATAATAATAATTATCTTCAGTCTGCATTAAGTCAAGGTAAAACCATTCTAAGGATAATCTGATCTGATGAAAGGTGTCCAGTATGAGAACAATATCTGCTTCTGTAGGAGCAGGCTTACCTGAACTTTTACAAAGAGAGCCCGTCTCTGTGGAGCTCAAACATTCATTTACTCCTGGGCCTCATTATTGCATTTGTCCCTTTGGATCCAGCAGCTACTAGCATCTAGAAAACCCTTCTAATTAGTTGTGGTTCCTGCACTTAGACAACAGGCAGCCGGGGTCGCCCACATGCCTGACATTCCTCCACTCTGAGACACTGAGTGTGCTGACACACACGTACACACACACACACAAGGAAAATGCTATACAACACAAGCATTTGGTAGAATCACATAACACATGCAATGTTGTCTCCCAGGAGAAGAAACTAAAACATCCCAGATAACATGAGAAAAATATTCATCTACTTTCACATGATGCAGTCAGATGAGGTCACAGGTAGTCAACAGGTGACATGAGCAAGCTGGAATCAAACCTACAACCTTGTAACTGCACCATGACTACAATCCCCACTGAGACAGATGAAATGTCCCATGATCACTAAGAGCTATTGCATCACATTACTGATCACCACATCAAATCACTTTTAGTTTTCTTCTTTTATTGCAGAAGACGCATCACATCTGAAAACTGCCTATAACCATAGCAACAACCAGTCCAAAGCACTTTGTTTTGAGCTCAGTTGGAAAAAGAATCCCAAAAAGACTAAAAGAATGAGATAAGGAACAGAAATGGAATAATCCTGGACTCTTTCCATGTTTTTTAAATCCTAAAGTCAGACCTCTAAGGAAACTGAAACCCATTTCAACATAAGACGAGTGGCAAACAGTAGCAGAAATTCACTCGGGGTAAACACGAGAAAAGTGAACAAAAGTTAACATTCTTCAACAGATGTGCCCAGGTAAGCGCATCTACATGCAAAAGCTCAAGGACAAGAAACTGTCACCTCTCCACACAAGTTCCATAGCAGATGAGTGGAGAGGGAGTGGCACTGGTCTCGTGTGCCGAGTCCATAAGGATGAGTGAACTCTGGCATCAGTTACCTGCCAGGCTCATGGTCCAGTACAGAGTGCAGCATTAAGCCCGGTCAGGAGGAGCGAGTCAGAGAAACGCTGGTTTAAAAGCCGAACGTGACAGTCTGAATGAACCTGTGTCGTAAAACTGTAGCAACTGAACACGGCAACACAACAAACATGTATCTGTACCTAAACTGTAATCATCCAATGGATGTTTACCAGCTTGGTGAACAAAACTTCAAACAATGGGCTTTCACCATCTTACTGACAGTCCACAATCACTGAGGTGTTTAATCAACAACTAAATACAAACAATGAAACAGTGTGCACCAAGACAAGTTGCTTAATCCCTGAACAGATGATGCCCTTTAATCTAATTAATAAACCAGATTTTCAAAGGATCCTGCAAACATTTGACACCCAGCACACAGTAAGTTTGCACTTTTTTCCCATTTAAAGTCCTACCTGGCAGTTTAGCCAGTATATTTTATAGGGTAAGTTTGTTTACAGAGACTTCATAATCTATTTTATTTATTTATAGTCTGCTTATGTATTTTGAATATTTAAAATATCTTCCAAGTTCCAGTGTTAAATGTTCTGTAGAAATTAGTTTATTGATCTTTTAGAGAGCGTGCTTGTATTTAGGGCTGTTGCAATTCCTCGAATGATTCGAGTACCTCGATTATTAAAATTCCTCGAGGAAAATTTATCTGCCTCAACGCTTCATTAAATTATGTTTTATTATTTAGCATAAAATGTTCCGGTTTTTAATATGGACACAAGAGCTATAAATGGCTGGGCAAAGTGAGAGTTCATTTATTAAATTGACTGAAGATGAATACATAAACTAAAAGCTGGAGCATTGACATTTTTTATAAGCGTATTTGTAGGCCTGCCTCATGATTATTAAATTGAATATAATTTCAGATTTCTGTATAAATTTTCTTCAGGTTAACTAAGAAAGTGAGCTATTATTGTTAATTTTCTAAACTACAGAAAAGTGATTGTTAGGGATGCTCAAATATGAAAAATTAGACTGATGTTGATAGTAACACTGCTGTTATGCTAGATTTACCGATATTTTATTTCATCAAAAAAAATTTATCCGATTACTCGATTAATTATTCTTTCGATTAATCGTCTGGTCCAGGACAGCAGCTCAGCAGTGAGCTGACTGTGCAGAGGAATGAAGTAATGACATGGTGCAAACAGAGGAAGTCAGCCAGACGTGAGTCATTCTCTGGACATCTACAGGAGCAGTTCCTCTCTGGTAGCTCTAGAAGCAGTCTGTGTTAGCATGAGGAGAATCCCATGTAGCCCACCGATGCTGTGTGTGTGTGTGTGAGTGCTGGTGCTGCTGCAGGGTGTGGTGCTGAGCAGAACGTGACGGTGGGGCCAGCAGAGATCTGATGCTTCAAATAAGGGCAGCATCTCCTGGCTCTGTCCTCATCAGAGACAGCACACTGGGCTCTAGTCAGGTGGAGATGGCTGAGCTCCATGCTGCCACGCACCAACCTGCCGTGACAGTCCTGATGCTGGACAAAGACGAGGAATTCCTTCCCTCCCTCCCTAAATTGAACCAACAATTTGGTTCATTGAAGAGCCAGCCAGCAGCTGCTTTGACTGAGATTGTTCTGCTTGCTGATGGAAAACCTCCCTCCTCCATTCATGCTGACGCTTCCTCGCCCGCCCCGTCTCTTTTTCTCTCTACACAAAGGAAACATGTTAGTCTCCAAATTAGTTAGAGAAAATTTATACTGTCTCTTAGTATACATGTTCATGTGAGGCACGTTGGGTCTGGAGAAGGGAAAACTCCTCAGCATCGTGTAAACCACCCACTGGAATGTGACCAGATTGAGATGCAGACACTTATTTTATCTCCAAGGAAATTAAATGTTGCTCATCTATAACCCAGATAACGCCAGACCCTTCACAGTCTCCATACTCTTCCAGCTAAATTAGAGCAAACCAGGCTCTGCTCTCCATTGTCCACAGAGATCCACGCTTACAGAAATGTGTGTGTTCACTGGGATTACCAACAGGTTCTACTGGGAGGAGATCACTGGTTGGGATCCTACGATCAATACTTACAGTGAAATTAAACCAACATATCTCCAGAGTGCTGATGTAAACATTTGACAGGCAGATCTTGGCCTGTTTCATTGTTTTTTTAGGACACAACAACTGTTTATTCTGGTTTAGATTAAAACCTAGTATATTCTGCAAACAAAAACATGATCTGTGAAACATTACTCTATCCTGTAAAAACATAAAAGGCCTATTTCAAATAGTCTTATGCATTTAACCTAAAGATGCAGGGTCACATATAAGAACCTTCATGAAAACAGTAACATGCTTAAACATTGTTTATCAACCAAGTCAAAACAGTTTTTATCTGCTTAGTACCAAATTACACCAATGTGAAAAAAGTTCCGTATTATTTCATTTTAACAAGCACTATTACCGGTATTTATTAACATTTTAAGTTTGTTAATGGGTTTTATCAATACATTCTGTAATAGCCGGTCCTTTGAGAACATTAAATACCTTGATATGGCTCAAAATGAAGATGAGTTGGAAGCACCTGCTTTAGTCCAATCAGAAGCTAACTTCAACTCAGTGGTTAATAAGCTCAGAGCCGAACTGAACAAGGAAACCTGCTGAAAATCAGCCCTCTGGTGGGTATTAAACAGTAACAACTGGTTCATGTGTAAACAGTAATAATTATTTAATAGCTCGTTGGATATCAAAGAGCACTCAAAGCTTTCTGCAATCTCCACAACAACGCGGCAGGGTGAAATGAAGAGATGTGAAATGAGTAACTGCGGTAAGTTAGAAACAATCGCTTCGCACTGAATTATACACACACACGCAGGTATTCATGTCTCGAGAGCAATATCTGGAGCTGAAATGTCTACCCGAAGCAACGATCCGACCACAAAGTCAATAAGCAACTTCTACCTCACAGAATCAAACATCACATGAGAAATCCAGACAACTTTGTGTTAGCTAAACTGCCGACAACTCCCCTGAACAACAGCGGACCCGAACGCTCTTTGTGGGCGAACTGAGTCCAGACACCGGCCAGTTTAGCCACAGCGCGAACAGCAACACGGCTTTTAACTCCGGGTTTGATTAAAGCTCCCTGCTTGTCCCCCCCCCAATCAGCCAGACAATAAACATTCCTGAGACAGGCGGCAGCGGGCTGGCCACAGACCCTGCGCCATCTTAGTTGCATACACTCCACGTTTTACGGGCTTCTTCAACAAAGAGCTTTACTAGCGAAGCTCTCCGGGCAGAGAGCGAAACCCACAAGTACACTTCAAAGCGGAACGAACAGCTCCAAAATCTCCATGACTCTTACCGTCAATATCATGTAACCTTGTCCAGGACAGAAGGACCATCAGAAAGCATGCTATTGCATCCATCGTGGCTACAGACCAGACTGGCACCCGTCTGCTAACTTCACTAAGCTCAGAGGATGGTTAGCGCCTATTGGCTGACAGAGCATCTAGTCCCGCCTTCACAGCGCCTGTTCCAGTGAAGGCATAGGCTGATTGGTTGAGGGACTAATACCCCGTCCCATTGAATTAGAAGCGTACCACCCCTGTAAACAAACACTTGCAGTTCACTGTAATGGCAACATTTTAATCCAAAAATGTGAGTTATATGACTCATTTCAAAATCCATCCATAAAGTGTCAATTCATAGTAAATTATATTCTGAGTAACTTTACAAGACAAACAGCTCTAATACATTGTTTGTCTTATTACTCAAAAATGCTACAGTAATAACTGTGTGTGGGATGAGAGGAGGTTGTGTGGGCGTGTGTGTAATCTAAAAGAAACGTTTCAAAAACCTAAAATCAAAAGGAACGTTTTGGGATAAAATCTTTATAATTTATTTCCACACAATCAATGTTGAAACTGAAAACATCCAGACTTGTCCTGAGGACACAGGATTGTCACACACGTATTTTCAAGCCAGGAAAAGAGAACTATGTCAGTGTCTCTACAAGTCAACACATAAATAACTGACACAGTCACTGGCTGCCACAGCATTTGCTTGAGAAAATATTTACAAGGACAACCCTATTTTTACTAACACAAAATCTTACCAATTTCTGTACATTTAAATAGATCAATTGACAACTATTATATCACTAATTTAGCAACCTCCCAGATCAATCAGGTATTCTGGTTCTGTATCTCTATTTCCCCAGAACCAAATATAGAAAGCAGCATCCATTCAGTTTTTATGCTCCCCTAATCTAGAAATTCTTTTAAAAAAAAAACATCAGAAATGCTTTAAATCAAGAATAAATTAGCATTTGTTCAGAGCTCCTTCCAATAAATAACTGGAACATCAAAAGGTCTGTTCTTTTAACCTTTCATTTATTTCCCTGGCTTTGTTACTTGTAATGTTTTAGCTTGCTTATTGTTTTATTTTCCTTTTAATCATGTGAAGCACATTGAATTGACTTGTTCCTGAAAATGTGCTATAGGACTAAGATTGCTTTTCCTTGACCTCCTAATAGAAAAAACTATATCTGAATATTATTTAAAATTGATTTCCGAATCTTTTAATGATAAAAAAAAAAAAATTGGGAAACACCTCAAATCATTGGAGATACAGATGTGACTGATAGCCATTCTAATAAACATTTTCTTTTTGTTTAAAAAATCCCATGAAAATCACATGTGATCACATAATCCACAAAAAAAATCACGTGATTCCCATTTCCCACATGTGGGTCATATTTTCCACATGTGGTGAAGTATTTTGTTCATGTGTTCAATGTTCCTTGCATCTTGTGATCACATAATTTTTTTCACATGTCAATATCATTAAATTGCCTGTCATACCCACATTTCTCAATATTTTTAAGTACTTGAATGTATTATAGTTATACATTTAAGATATATTTAATGAATGTACAACATATATATTCACATTTAATATTTTGAAATGTTATATGTCAACAATGGAATACATCTGATAAGTAAACACTCATGTCACGAAGTGGTGCGGTGAGGGTGAGGCAGATGCTGTAGACCCAGGTAAGATGAATAGTTGAATTTAATAAAGAAAAACACAGTCCAAACAACAGGCAGCACGCACATTAGACGCATTGACAAGGACCCGACCAGGAACAAGGAACACAGGTGGAGTTAAATACACAGCGGGTAATCACAGAACGAGACACACCTGGGAACAATCAAGGGGAAGACAGGACAACACGGAGACTGGGGACACAGAAAACTCTAAATAAATACACAGAAAACAGAGAACATGACAACTCACACCCATCTGTAATGTAATTCAATTTTTATTTTTTTAACATTGAAATATTTTTTTTTGTTTATTAAAAATTGAACAATGCATATTAAGACCTTACAAAAAATCTTTAGCATTAGCACAAGCAGATCCGCGGATGCCGTTACTCTCTTGTTCTCCAACGCCAACTTGTTGTGCGGGGCAGAGGTACCGTGTCATTTCGCAAGTATTTTTTTATAAATCCTGCTTCTCTTTCTTGAAGACTCCATTTGATTTTTTTCGGTTCTCCCATAAGATATCAAAACAGTTAAATCAAGTGAAAATGTGTTTGTTGTGAGTTTTGCTGTTAACCAATGTAATAGGGTCAGTACCGCTTCCAATGGTATTTAGCTTATACTTATCTGCATACAATTAATCTGTGATTGGATGAGCTGAAATGCCCATCCAATCATGTTTCATTTTACTGACGTCTCGAATTCCTCATTACATATATGTAAATCTCGCGCAAGTTTATGTAATAGTGATGGGATTTTCGGCTCCTTTTCGAGATGCGGCTCTAATGGCTCTTCTTACTGTGGAGAGCCGGCTCTTTCGGCTCTCAAACGGCTCCCCATATATATTTTTGACATTATTAATTAATTAATAGCTTAAACCTAATTTTGTAATATTTTGTTTCATTATTGACATTGTTAAGCACTTATGATGAGTAAAAATGCCGCATAACAATGCTATAGCAATACCGATGCGTGTGATGTCCGCATGTGCAGGTTGTTTGTCGAGCCTGCACGATAGGAAATGCTGACTTTGCACAGTCTGCACTCTGCCCTGGAGCTTGATGTAGCATTAAAATGAGTCCAAATCTTGCTCCGTTTTCTGTCACTCATTTATTTTCACCTATTCAGTTCTCACACTGACTCCCCTTCTTTCTGTCGTGCTTCTTGACCGCTGAGTGAGTGTCTGTACATAAACACCTGCCAACGAACGCTATACAGCTTGGCCAATTGCCTGCCGTTTCCACAAAAAAAGTGGAGATAAACTTTTTTTTCAGTGTTTTCCCGCCACATTATTAATTGAAACTATGTGTGATTGGTCAGATATGTGGAGCACAGGCTTGACATGAGGGCAGTGGACCGACCGAGGGAAAAAAACTCTCCGCTCTAGCACTGGCAGAAGAGCAAAACGTGCAAGGAGAGGGAGAAGGAGGGGAGAGACAGCGAGGCACCGCGGGACAAAAAAAAAACGATGTGGGGAAAAACTATCGGCTCTGGCACTTGCAGAGCACAAGCACAACGACAGGGAGGCGGAGAGACAGCGATGTACTGTAGAAAAAAACCCGGCTCCCAAATAGGATCCTGAAACGGCTCCCATTGTGGAGCCGGTTCCAATCGTTCAATTCAAAGAGCCGGCTCTTAGAGCCGGATCGTTCGCGACCGACACATCACTATTACGTAGAAAAGAAATCGTACCTGAGGCTGCAAGCTTTTTTGTGGTAGCAGAACTAAAAAGAAAATATGTATGTTTTAATCAGGTGGGTTAAAGAAAATAAGGTCAGTGTGGGCAGTGACACATTTGTGGAAAACAAAAAAATGCTTTTTGACCCGAAGAGGATCGGCTGGGTGGAACATGGGGTCATTGGGAAGAAACCACCTAAGGATGGTTGGAAAGCCTTTCCGGCTCAGATTCTCAAAGTAAATGGTAAGAACATATTTTTAGTAATGTGTCCTTTTTCTCACTAAACACAAATGAATGAAATATATCACTTTTCTTGATTCTTATTCAATACTTGTACTGTTCTTTTGCTTTTATGTATACATATAACAGAAAGTCTCCAGGTCATTCGGGACGCTGAGAAACGCTGGATAGAAAACAAAAAAATCCGTCCACAAAATTCAAAGGTATGTATATATATATATATATATATATATATATATATATATATATATATATATATATATATATATATATATGTGTGTGTGTGTGTGTGTGTTTTATGTTCGAAGATCATTGTTAACAGACTGAATGGTTTGTTCTCTCAGCTCTTAGTAGAGACGACTTAATGCTAGCTTAGCTGAAACAGGTGCTCGCGCTGCTGTTGAGCGACCGTTAACTCAGCAACAGCGCGAGCTCGGTTTTTTTTCTCTAAAGGGAGCGGGCGGGGGGAGCCCCACCCCACCCATCCTTACTCTTCGATCGAAGTTGAAATCTGCCTGACTTCACAAATGAAATAAACCAAGCAAAGCGCACTTCTGAGCTGCTTGTGTGTTCACTGAAAAAACTGTGATCAGGGTTAATTAATATTTACTAAATAAATAAGAGCAAACTATACATAATAAAAAAGACTGTGTGCAGTTTGGAATCTCACTGAGCTGAATTAACCAAATTTGAATATTTTTTAATTGCATTTTACTCTGTTTTTATTTAAATAAAATCAGCAGAAAAACAATAAGTAGAATTTATTTATTTTCATTGGTAAAGTCAAAAGTGCAGAAAATTGATAAATTTTACTTATTGAGAGGCCTTGATTTTTCCCGCCCAAGGCATTTTCATCACAGGAACATCGAATCTGCTTGGCATTTCATGGACTACCGTTTGCTTAAAGGTAAGGCATGTTTTAATTGTTCTTAGTTAAACAATTCAAGTGTCTGTAGCAGTTAAACATTGTCTTAAGTTACTGCAAATTACCAAACATGGCAACTTTACTGTACAGCAAGTCAATTAAGTTATTTGAAGTCAGTCTACAGTCGTCTTTGATTTGACTAAATGCATTGCAATGATTGAAAAAGTAGTCTCAATGTCACAATTTAATGTGACTAACGTAATACCGTTATATAGTGGCCGTAGAATACAAGCTACTCTTTTATTTAATTTAGTTTTTTGGCCTCAGCCCAAGCTCACCCTCCCCCACCTTAACAAGCTAGCTAGCATGTTTGGGCACCATAATGGAGGAACAGACGTTGTTTTCAACGGTGAGGAGGCTAATCGTTTAAAGTTACTGCATTTAGTTTTTACAATTAAAATGTACTCAAGTAACATTTTTACTCAAGTAGCATGTTAAAAGCAGATTTCTAATCAGTTTTTATAACGTTACACATTTCGGAAGAAAAATCAGCCGTTTTGCATAGTTACATTTTGAGACAAAGTGCGCTGTTTCTTCTTTCTTCTTTTAATTTGGCGTTATTTTCATCGAAAGTCTGTTATTGTGTTTTGAGCACAATGGCTGCTGTTTTGCTAAACCCAAGTTCACCGGCTCTCACTGAGGCAATCCATTAACGTTATGTTAGTTACATTCAGATGGCACAAACGGCTTCCTCGTTTTTTCCTATTTTCTCGGAAAAACGTTATGCTTTCAAACTGTGGTTGCAGCTCACACTGACAGATAAACAGTTACAGTGAGATGCTGAATGTTGGGTTGAAATCAGTACGTAGAGCTTCGTACTGACTCTGATCTGCCACAGAGAGAGTGAGAGAAATGTTTCGTTAGTCCGTTTTGGGCATCTTTGATTTTAATATTTATTGTTTTGCATTTGTTGATGTGCATATTACCTTAAAATCTGTTTCATATTTTTGTCTAACATTTTAAAACGATAGTTCATTTTTTGAAGTGGGATTGGATTCATCCATAGTTGGTATATTATAGAGCTGGATGATTTTGAAAAAACACTTAATTGTGATGATCTTTTCAGTGACATTACAGTTGCGACATGATTTGCAATTTCTGAGGGAAATATAATTTTGTATAATTGTTTTCTTATTTTCATTGAAAAAATTAAGATGATTATGGTGCGATTCTTGCAGGGATGTGTAACGGATGTTTGTTTTTTTAAGCCAATCACCCAGTATAGAGGACATCAAAGCCAGATGGCCCGCTCTATTTGGAACATCTCACGTGAGTTATAAGTGCATGCTAATCAGAAATATTCCTAGTCAATGTGAAGGATTGCATTTGTGATTCTGCATTTAGCTATTTGATACAAAATGTGTTACGTTACTGTCATCTATTTTATAGATCAAATTTGATCCATCTTCTTGCTTTTGAAAAATGTCGTAAGAACAGTATGTATGCTTGTAATATTTGAGGCTTTAAAACTGGTTTCATGATTTGTCTTTCAGATCCAGGATGAGTTTCACAGAATCACAATGGTGCATCTTGAATCAAAGTTCATGTCCAAACTGGATGAATATACTCCTCTACTTCTGAACCTCTTCCACTCCAAGGGCGGAAACATGGGGTTGAGATTGCAGGCTGTCCTACTCAAGGTATCCTTCATTGAGCATTATGGTTGCTAATATTTTATTCTCAAAATTTTGTGTTTAAACTTCTGGAATATCATTACTTAAATTTACTGGAGGTTAGCCTGTGATTCTCTTTATAAATGGAATATGAAGTAATCGCATGAGAATTTGTTTCAGTAGTGTTTTATTACACTGGTCCCCAAGGCAGCACAGGAAGGATCCTTGAGCTTATTAACAGTAATATAAACCACCTGCTGTTTATTTTTTTCGTTTCAGACTCCAAGCAATCCTGACATCAACATGACCAGAGATGTTATCATTCGATGTTTGATGCTGTACCTTGGGGAATCTACAGATCAACTCTTAAAAGAGTACGATGTAAGTTGAAGTAGATGTTAAAATATAAAGTAGGTGATTTCTCTCATCTCTTCTACTTGGTATTCGTTGGAAAGTCAAATCACAAAATAGTCATAACTGTATTTCTCCCAGTAGTTCTTGGCAAGCTATATCATTGTCCTCTGTTAAGTGTGTTTAAATTTTTATTTTCCATTAAGGAATTTTTAAGTGCTAGTGCAGAATGCTATCTCAATTTGATTTCACCAACTGGCATAATTTAAAACTTGTCAGTAATTTATGTAATTTTTTTCCTAAGAATGCTTTACCTAGCCATAACTTGATTTTTTTTAAGTCTTTGCAATTTGTCCCTAAAAGCGAGCTAAGAAATGATGGACATGACGCTGCTTTGTGAATACAAAGACATTTTTACAGAAAGACTGAGGCAATGCAGAATAAGATATTCATCAAGACAGTGCCAGGAAGAAATAATAGTGTAATGGATTGATTTAATTTCAGAAACTTCATTTAGAAATATTTGTAACTGTTCAGCTCATCATTGTATAATTGATTATATTATAATAATATAATATATTATTATGATTGATTTATATTTGGGTTTTTTTTCATTTTTAAATTATGTGCGTTTTTTTTAGTGTTATCTCAGATTTGTCTAAAACACTGACATAAATAGAGTGCATTACAAGCAACGTCTGACAAACTCCAGATTTTCTTGTCCAAACAGTTGTAAGCAATTTGGGAAATGGAACCTTCTCCTTTGGCTGTATTGTCTGATATGCACAATGTTCTTGCTATTACAGGATGCTGATGAAGACAGTGTGTCACAGGACCTTGCTGTTCAAAGCCTTGGAGTATAATGAAGCACGAGTCGGACATTTAGAAATTCACCGCGTTAACCCAGTGCGGCCCTCTACAATACCGCTAGTTTGCCGCACATTTATCGTCAACAGAAAGACAATCGAATGAGCGGATCATTGGAAAGGCAAGTCTGGATTCTTCGCTTCTGCTTGGAACAGTTTGGAAGCGGTAATGGAGCACGCAGCACTGCGTCATCAGTTAATTGAATGAGATTCCTTCACTGCAGCTCAATCAAGTTCCCTGGAACTGAGGTATGGACAAATACACTGAATCGCTTTGTCTGAAGAGGAGTTGTTAAAACCAAACAACGGGAAATGGAGTCAGCTGGATCTAAATCGAGTTCCGTTGTAAGCGGTAAAGATGAAAAAAGACAACCAAAATTAACTGTCAAAGCATTACAAAATAAAATTGAGAAGCTTCAAAAGGATCTCAAAACAAAGGTTCATAAAATTAAAGGAGAAATAAACATTATTAAAGAGCTTATGAAAAATGAAGAAAATCTTGAGTGTTCAGTCTCACTGTGATGATTTAAAACTAATGCTTGAAAATGCAAAACAGCTGTATGAGTCTGTTATTCCACTGTTTCCTGCTGAAGAACAAGAAAGACAAAACACTTGGTTTTCAAGCTTGTGTAAATATAATTCTGAATTTATACAAGAAGTTGAAAAATGGCTTTCAGGTGCAGAACAACTCAACAATGCAGCTCAAATGGGTGAAGAAGCTGAATTAAATCAGGCTCAATTGTCCAGTGTTGATCTCTGCGTGAATAAAGAGCATTTAGAGTGTGATGAAAATGCTGATGTTGAGGATGATGTAAAGCCAAGTGACAGTGTTTCTAATGTTGACAGCAGAAGGTCTAGAGGAAGTCGTTCATCAAGAATTAAGTCCTCTGTGTCTTCTACATTTTCAGCTCGTGTTAAAGCAGAAGCAGATATGGCTGCATTAAAGGCACGACACAAACTGTTGAAACAAAAACATGCTTTAGAGGAGCAGGAGGAACAGCTAAGGAAAAAGAAAGAAGAACTGGATTTGGAGATTGAACTTGCAGCCTCAATGGCTAAAGTTAAGGTGTTTCAGGGCTCTGTCTGTTCTCAAGTAACTAGTGCTGCACAGATTAGATCTGATGGCATGAATTCATATTTTGAGCATGAAAATAAAAGATCTCAAATGTTGAATGTGGATGCAGATACATTTGTACATACAGCAGCTGGAACTGACTGTCATGTGTTACATCCCCAAGGCAGTCTAGGGGTTTTGGAGGGGGGGGGGGCTGTAACAATAGATAAGCCAGGAAAAATTAAGAGACAAAAACCAGGAGGGTAAAATTAAAGGGTTTATTCTGGGGGATCCAGAGAAAACTCAAAGATGAAAATGAAAACCTACAAGAAAAGAAAAGGAAGAATAACAATGAAAACCAGGGTTTCTAGTAGACCAAAATCCTCATTTGCAGCACCACAAAGCTGCAGCACACATGCTGCCCAATTGGCCAAGAGGCCCCGAAAGTCAGTTTCCCAGCTAGTTTTATACTCTGCTCATCAAGAGACAGAGTGAAACCAGCTGGGCCTGCTTAACCCGCCGGAGCTCAGCAGCAACCCGAACTGGGAGGAATCCCACATGCAGCCACCACTGCATGTAACACCCCCTCCCATAAAATCCAAGCCCTGGGAAGAAAGAAAACAAATAAAAATTATACCAAATAGCTCACCAGCCTCTATAACTAAGATCAACCATACACACGGGATAAGGCATCTGCCACCACATTCTCCGAACCCTTCTTGTGCTTAATTATGAGGTTAAATCGCTGTACCATCAATGACCAGCGCATCAACCTTTGGTTGTGGTTGTACATCTGTGACAAGAACACAATGGGGTTATGATCAGTAAACACGGTCACTGGAGAAGAAGAACCAACATACACCTCAAAGTGTTGTAAGGCCAACAGCATTCCAAGAGTTTCCTTTTCAATGGTGGAATAATTCATCTGGTGAGTTTTGAACTTAGCAGAAAAGTAACTTACAGGATGGCACACCCCATCCTCACCGTCTTGAAGTAGAACAGCACCAGCACCTTTAGCACACGCATCCACTTCCAGCTTGAATGGCTTAGTGACATTAGGAGCAGCCAGGACTGGAGCACTGCAGAGAAGAGATTTAGCTGCAAGGAAAGCCTCTTCACACTCACTGGTCCACACAAAAGGGACTGCAGGGCTACACAAAGCTGTAAGGGGAGTAACCACAATAGAAAAGTTCTTCCAGAAACATCGATAATAGCCAACCATTCCTAGAAAACGTTTCAAATCACGCCTTGTTAACGGGACAGGATATGCCAGTATCGCATCCACCTTAGCCTCCACTGGACGCACCTGCCCAAGGCCAACTTTCTTGCCAAGGTAGGTAACCATGGCCTTTCCAAATTCACATTTTGCAAGGTTAAGCGTTAGAGATGCTCCACGTAACCTTTGAAACACAGTTTTCAAAATGGAAACATGCTCATCCCAGTCATTGGAAAAGATGACCACATCATCAAGGTATACTTTGCAGTGGGGAACATCTCCCAATACCATCTGCATAAGACGTTGGAAGGTGGCAGGAGCATTTCTCATTCCAAAAGCCATGACAGTATACTGGAGGAAGTGGTCAGGAGTCACAAAGGCAGAGATATCAGAGGCTCTCAGGGTTAAAGGAACTTGCCAATATCTCTTTAACAGATCCAACTTGGTGATAAATGCCGCGGGACCAACACTGTCAATACAGTCTTCCATGCGAGGGAGAGGAAAAGAGTCAGGCACTGTAACCACATTCACATTACGGAAATCAGTACAAAATCGTAGAGTACCATCAGCTTTCGCAGTTAACAAACATGGGGAACTCCATGGACTGTGGCTGGACTTTGCCAGTCCATTCTCCAGCAAAGAAACTTCTTTTTTCATCTGTTCCCGTTTCTCTAGGGAGCAGCGATAAGCATGTTGCTTCACTGGAACTGCAGCACCCACATCAATATCATGTTCGATCACACAAGTTCTAGATGGAACATCACCAAACAGAGAGGGGAAACCTTGAAGCAGGGCACATATGTCATCCTGCTGAGCGGGAGCCAGGTACAACAGCTGAGCTTTAATATCAGCCAGAACCTCAGAGTTCCCCAACCTTCCTGAGTGGGGAACTCTGGGCTTCATCATTTCAGTGATGCAAGCGAGAATGGATATGGAACAGTGAGCTACCTGTTGCAGTGTAATGCTGATGGACAAGTGCATTGTGCATTTGTAATGGGTAAAGCCCGTGTAGCTCCACTGAAACCCATCACCATCCCTCGCATGGAGTTGACTGCTGCAGTGGTTGCAAGCCGTATGGATAAGCTGTTGAAGGAGTTAAGAATGGAACTACAAAACTCAGTATTTTGGACTGATAGTACTTCAGTTTTGAAGTACATCAAGAATGAAAGATTGAGGTTTAAGACTTTTGTGACAAATCGAGTTGGAGAGATACTCAATTTGTCAAACCCCTTACAGTGGAGGTACACTGCTACCAGTATTAATCCAGCAGATTTGGCAACCAGAGGAACAAGTGTGGAGTCTCTTTTGAAGGCTAATACCTGGGTGTCTGGACCAAAGTTTCTTCATGACCCTGAATGGAAATGGCCTGTAAATCCTGAGGACATTAGTCATTTTGCTCTGGAGGATCTAGAAGATCCAGAGGTCAAGACATTCGTTTCTGTTAATGCGACATGCACTAATGAACAAGTGGATCCAATTATGGACTTCATTCATTCATTTTCCTCTTGGGACAAACTGAAAACAATGGTTGGGTGGCTACTCAGGTTTAAACAATTGCTGTCCAAACTGGCTCAGAAGAGAGCACAACTGAAGTTGGACCTTGCAAACTCCAAACTTGATGATGTTAAATTTCAAGAAAGATTGAAGAAAGAAATTAATGTGTTCAAGAAAAAGGTTGCATTGGGAGCCTTATCAGTGGAGGAGTTTGGAAAAGCTGAGAGTGCCATCATCTGCTATTGTCAAAAAAAGCGATATCCAGAGGAAATAACAAGTTTACAGAAACGTAAAGGTGTGAAGAAAACAAGCCAGCTCTATAAGCTTGATCCTATTCTTGAAAGTGGTGTACTAAGAGTTGGCGGAAGGCTAAGCAAAGCAGCTATGCCTGCTGAAGCTAAATACCCAGTTATATTGGCTAAAGACCTTCACATCTCCGAAATTTTACTGCGCCATATACATCGTCAGACAGGCCATGGTGGACGTAATCATATGCTGGCGGAACTGCGTCAAAAGTATTGGATCCCAGGTGCCAGCGTTGCAATCAGAAAGACTCTATCAAAATGCATGACTTGTTGACGACTCCATGCTGCACCAGGAAGTTAAAGGATGGCAGACCTTCCACAGGAGCGAGTGTATCCAGACAAACGCCCATTTACTTGTGTGGGTGTGGATTGTTTTGGTCCCTTTGAAATTAAGCATGGAAGGAGCCTGTTGAAACGATATGGAGTCATCTTTACCTGCATGGCAATAAGAGCAGTTCACCTTGAGATGTTGTCATCACTGGATACTGATTCCTTCATCAATGGTCTCCGAAGATTTATTGCTAGACGTGGTCAAGTGCTGGAGCTGCGTTCTGACAATGGAACCAACTTTATAGGAGCTGAACGCAAGTTAAGAAAAGAAATTGAAAGATGGAATCAAGCTCTAATCAATAACACTCTCCTTCAGAAAGGAATAAAATGGTCTTTCAATCCTCCTACTGGCTCACACCATGGAGGTGCATGGGAAAGTCTTATTAAATCTGTTTGGAAAGTGATAAATTCTGTTTTGAGAACACAGAGTCTTGATGAGGAAAGTCTTCGGACAGTTTTCTGCGAAGTTGAGGCTATCATCAATAGTCGACCTATAACCAAAGCCTCTACTGATGCCCACTACCTGGAAGCACTAACTCCAAATCATCTTCTTCTCTTAAAGACCATGCCTTCATTGCCACCATGAGTGTTTTCCAAGAATGATGTCTACGCTCGGCGAAGATGGAGACAGGTGCAATATATGGCGGATCTCTTCTGGAAGTGTTGGTTAAAGGAATACTTGCCTCAACTACAAGAGCAGCAGAAGTGGCAAAGAACAAGACGGAACCTTCTTCCAGGAGATGTCGTCCTCATCGTGGATGACTCTGCTCCACGCAACTCTTGGTTAATGGGTAAAGTTGTGGACATTGTTCCTGATAAAGGAGGACTTCTGCGGTCAGTTCGCATCAAGACAAAGACGAACTATCTGGAAAGACCCATTACCAAGTTGTGCTTGCTTCAGGAGGCGGAGACGCCTTGAACATTTCATGACCTTTTCTCTCTGTTCTAATCACCAGTGACTTCCTTTTCTCTAGTTGATTGCTTAGTCTAAAAGATAGATTAAAATAAATTTGATACTGAGCAAATTTATGACTATTTGTTTCTTAGGCTTGTCTCTTACAGTGTTAACATTTCAGATAATTATCTTTGTAATAATTAGGGGCTGGAATGTAAGAGCCTTATGGTTGAAATGAGCAATTACTGATGTGGCAGGAGCACACGGCTTGGATACTTGGGTGGTGGGTGTGTCGAGGTGGGCGTGACTGTCACTAAGGTATGAATGGGAGCCATACCGGCGCGCTGATTTTGTATGAATGAGGAAGCGGGTGCGCCGTTGGTGGTCATAATTTCTGTTGACCGTGCTGTAATGTCGTTTATTGTTAGCCACATTGTATGGTTTAGCCTGGTCAGTATGTCTCAGTCCTTGTAAAGTCTGAAGTATGGCTGTCAAAGTGGAATAAATTGATGATTGCAACAACTGAAGCGACTTGGAGTATAATGAAGCATGAGTCGGACAGTTAGAAATTCACCGCGTTAACCCAGTGCGGCCCTCTACAATACCGCTAGTTTGCCGCACATTTAACATGTATAAACATTTGTGATTTTTTTTAAATCACATGTGAATCACATGTGGAAATGTGTGAATCACATGTGATTTTACCACGAAACGTTCCAAAATCACACGTATACATGTGCTTTCACATGTGATTCACATCATTCACATGTAAAAATTTGTATGAACCACATGTGTGGTTTTCATGTGATCACATGTGATTTTCACATGTCATGTCATTTCATGGGATTTTTTTGTAAGGGCACCTCAACCTGAATTCTAGAATCTCGGACTGCATTCCTGGAAAAGAACGTCTTACCAGTAGTGAACCCATGGTTTGGGAAACTTTACTGCATGAGCAACAGGAGAGTTCACTCCTGCAGTCTATTTTACGGTTTTGGAGAAAGAATGAAAGAAAAACCAAAAGCTGACATAGAACTGCACCCTGCAGCATGACAATTACCCAAAACAAACAATAAAATCCAAGAACTGGTGAGTATTAAGTCATGGAAGATGGGGAAAGTCAAAGCTTAGATCTTGATGACCCTAGGGCAGTGCTTCTCAATTCCAGTCCTCAGGCCCCCCTGCTCTGCATGTTTTAGATGTGCCTCTATTCCAGAACAGCTGATTCAAATGATTGCATGACCATCAAGTGCTGCAGAAACCTGTTGATCACCCATAGATTCAATTCAGGTGTGTAACAGAAGGGAAACACCTAAAACATGCAGGGCAGGGGGGCCTGAGGACTGGAATTGAGAAACGCTGCCCTAGGGTGACTTAAAACAGTCGGTACATGCTAGAAACCCCTTTCACCAAAATGGCAAACATTGACACAGTCTCCTGATGTAGAAAAGTCTACATAAAAACAGAAGCCAATGAATTAATCAGCAATATGACTGCAAACAAAACAGTTAATGAAGCTGGATACTGACTGCTTTCAGGCAAGGATAATCTTTTGCATCAAACAAACACATGCGCGCACACACACACCGATTAAGCATTTGAAACAGTTTGGCATTTCTTGTTTCAACAACTTTACCTCCAAGGTGTTGAATGACCCCCCCCCCCCTGTGATCAGGATCATCTGCACTGCTATTTGAGCTAGACATTCATTACAAATCAAACAAAATTAAAACAGGTAAAAATCAATATACACTTGGTCTGTACCATGAGTTCTGCAGGTTTTATACCTTCTTGTAACTCAACAAGTCTGTTTGTCTGTTGTTGAGAAATATTTCATTCCTGTAAACATGCAGAGAGGAGCATAGCTGAGAAATACTAGGAGAGAACTGGGTTGCTTTCAAAAATGGTACTCAGCCATAATGACAGGTAGCATCAGGATCAGTCTTGGTGCTAAATTTCTAAATGTTCTCTCCTTGTTCCATCTAGACATGTACAAAGAATCAGAATCCAGAGTTAAGGTCAGGGAACAGACTGTTTCATCCAGGGACCCTCTGTTACTCCATCATATCTGTATGCTGGAGGAGCTCTGCCTGTTATTCTACTCCTCTGCTTTTTTCTTAGACATAGTTCCATTCTCACAAAGAACTGCAACAGTGCATATTTCAAATCAATGTAAAAACACATAAAATGTGTAACTTCACATTCATCTACCAAGTGGAGACTCGGTGTACAAAGAAAGATCAAAATCAATGATGTTTAAATATTAAACTGCCTTGCCATCTCTATAAAACAAAAATATGTATACACATATATTTACCCACCAAACTTCACATTTCAAATTCTCTTTCTTCTTCGCTGCTGGTTGCCCTCTCTTTACATTTTCTGTTTGAGCCAATTTATCAGTTATTCACAATATGAGATATGGAGACCTTCAAACAACTTGTCACAAATCTTTCTTGTCTTTAATTATTTGGTTAAGGCAGAGAAAAAAAAATACCTAAAGAAATATAATGTCCTTAAAGCAGTTAAAACTTGTCTTACAAACTCTGTGACTATAGACACATCTTTCACATCTTCACATCTTGTGAAATGTCCTGATTATTTTCCCAAAAAAATACTAAAGAACTTTCAGAAAATCTAGAGAAATATGGATAATTTTATATATAAGAAGATTTGACTGCCTTGAATGAAAGGTAGAGATTTAGAGGCGATATAAATCATTTGTACAGCACTGATTATTCACTTAAAACAAAAACTAACTTACCTTAGGCAAATATAGCCACTGTGATTTTTAGCTTGCACACAACTCAGCTATCACCTGTTAGAGAAAAGGAAAAACAAAACACTTGCATCATATTGCATAAAAAATATGTGAACTCTAACAGCTATTGACCTTTAAACAGCCAGATACTTTGACTCCTAAAGAGGACTTTCTCTGGTCATTTCTGTATGTCTATCCACATCCAGAATGCACATTTCTAGGAACAGCAGTGGAGAAGAAGTCAAGGCTGTGAAAGCAAGGCTGCCTCAATCTGAAACAATTTGTTTTCAACCTTCTGATTAGAATTTTAGTGTTAAAAGTTTGACATCAATATAAATGATTCATAAATGTATCACACACACTATCAACATTACAATAAATATGTCATTGACTAATAAATAACTACCAAGCTGGATATAACCACTAAGGATATATTACAACAATGTATAGACCTAAGGTTTCACACATATTAAAGGGGCAGTGTCAGTGGCAGATTCTGATATGGGCAACGTGGTTTGAGCTGACAGAACGGCAACAGTTTCTCAAGTAACCACTCGTTATAACCAAGGTATGCAGAAGAGCATCTCTGAATGCACAACATGTCGAACCTTGAAACAGCAGAAGACCACACTGGGCGCCACTCCTGTCAGCTAAGAACAGGAAACTGAGGCTACAATTCACACAGGGTCACCAAAATTGGACAGTAGAAGACTGGAAAAACATTTCCTGGTCTGATGAGTCTCGATTTCTGCTGCGACATTCGGATTGTAGGATCCCTTGAAGGTTTTCTATGGCAGTAGTGGTATTTATTTACCAGTAACTTGACAGGAAGAGAGGGAGAGAGAACGAGAAGACATGCAGCACATGGTCCCAGGCTAGGAATCAAACTGGGCACAGCAGCCTCAATATGTGGTGCCATTCTGAGTCATGCCAAGAACAGACACTTTGATTTTAAAGGTTTTATCGGCTCTCGTGGCCTTTATTTGAGGGTGGTCCTCTCTCACATCAGAAAAGGTTGTGAGAGAGGAAGGAAAGATGTGGAAAAGGTCAACTGGCTGGGACTCAAACCTGTGACTGGGGGCCTCTGTATGAGGGGTCATGCGCTCTGCCACACTGCCCTCGCAGCGCACCAAACAGACACTTTTAAATGGGAGTCTAAACTCAGAGCTGAAAAAAAAAAACAGCAACCATTTTTACTTTTCTGTAATTATGACTCTATTCTGGATTACAGAATAAATGGTAATTATTTGTTACTGGGATGCATTATAAACTATGTTGGTTACAATGTGGTTGGTTGTAAATTAATTATGTATTTTTAATTAATATTCATGCTTTTAATGCCTGATATATTTTCTTAATTAGCTGAGAACATTAAGGTCTGCAGAGCATTATTAGAATAAGTGCATCACAATCACACAAGCAGTGGCAGAGTATGGGTGCTTTTGACTGAGATAAACTCACTCTGATGGATACTTGATTGGCTCATAAGCATGCTTTTAGAATCAAGATCCCTGCAAAATCTTAACTTACACTGAAAGCAACTGTTTTAGCCCAGTTCCTGTTTAGAAACAAACAGTGACGTTCCAACAGATTTAATCTGCAACTCTGAACAGAAATGACGAAAGAGGAGTGAAAGGAAGCAGACTTTGTCATCAAATACAAGCAGTGGTTGATGTGGCTTATTTCTGCAAACACGGACTGTGCTCTGTTTGCCAAGCTGAAGTCCTTTCTAAAATTAGTGAAACTATTAAATGAGATGATTTGTGTTGCTGTGAAAATGATGATGAAGTTGTGACTTTAAAACAAAAAGAGGAGTATCATTATCAAGTTAAGTCAAGAGCAAGATTCTTTTGGTGAGTGGAATCCAATTCAGTTCACCAAAAAAGATAAATAAATAGGTGAAGTCTGAAGTGCTAAGGTTTTACAAAGCGGTGCTCGTTTCTCTCACTGCAGAGATAGACATCAACAAAGAAAAGCTATTAGGATCAACAGGATAGATGGAAAGAAAGTTCCGAAGTATCCAGTTGAAAATCAAAAAATGAGTAGGGGAGTCAAAGGTGTTGAAGAAATTCAAAAAATGTAAGTGGAGGTGAAATGAAAGAAATCAAATGGTTAAAAACAAGTAATGGAGAAAGATGTGATAGTCTTTCGGCCATGATCAAATTCCAGGGAGAATGTGTATGGAGTAAAGTTTTCACTGGATATATGAGTTATGATGTTAAACATTTGAAATGCTTCAAATGTCAGATATTTTTACATCTAGCAGCAATTTGCAAAGGAAAGCAATGATGTGGAAGGTGTGCTGGTGAGCATGAATATGTGAAATGTGAAAGGGCAGCTAAAGATCGAAGGCTGTAACTGTGGAGAACACACTGCTGCTTATTGTGGGTGTGAAGTAAGTAAAAGAGAACAGGCAATCCAAAGAGTGATGCTTGCTCAAGGGATTACTTATGCTGAAGCTGCAAAAAAACCCAACAATTCAACGAGGAAGGCTGAATGTGAGACCAAAAGCTTGTGATGGATGCTCTAAAATTGTTAATATCTCATTGATAGTAAAAAAAGATTTTGTGCTATTTATGGTGGAAGTGATTCGTTGTCGGCTCAGACAGTAAAGAAAAGCAAACAGATCAAAATTACAGTGAGGGCTGCATAAAAGCATGTTGGTGTTAAAGAGCTGGATAGGAAGCTGTTGAAAGGTAGCTTTCAACAGCTACCTTTTGAAAGTTATTGAAAGCAGAACTTCTGAGTAACACATACTCAGAAGTTCTGCCTGGACATAAGAATATTTCAGTGGAATGTTAGAAGTGTCATCTCGATTGGGCAAGGTTTTAATTATTCCATTTCAAAATTACTATAATACCTCAGGTTACTTATATTCAAGAAACTTGGCTAAAACTAGAGCTAGACAGAGGTAATGGAAGAGGTGGAGGAATGAGGATATTTATACAAAACAATATTTTCTAAAGCCTAGTTAATATGAAAATAACATTTATATATAACTATAAACAAGTATGGATGAAGCAATAAATATAATGCATGTAAAGACTTAAAGAGGTAGCATTATGTTTATTATAGCACAATCAAATAACTATGCTAACTATCATTGAATCCAAAATCATCCAAAGAACAGAGTCAAGATTCAGATTTTAGAACTTTATATAGTAATAATAAAAATGAAAACAATAACAGATGGAGGAAGCATGGCCAGAGTTCCCTGCTACAGAGCTGCCCAACACAATAATACTGATAGAGATAGGAACACATTATGCTGGGCAGGCGGACAAACACGGGAACAAGACAACGTACACTGGAGTACACACCTGGAATTAAGATATTTTCATCATGCAATAATAATAATAATAATAACAATAATAATAATAATACCAGCTGGTTTTACAAACATGAGGCATCATTACAAATCATTATCAAGTCTATTGCAAATACAGACATTTCTAAACAAATACAGATTTATTGCATCTTCAATAATACTTCATGTAAGACTACATGCAAGGCAACCTGTGAAAAACAAAACTTCTCTAGCCCACATGTGCTCCAGGTAGAACTAGCTGATTGTCCTTTTGTTATTTTAATGGCTTCTCATTCTTAATGTCTAAAGAGACAGTCCGTTCTCTTCAGAGATATAGCACCAACAAAGGGACAGGAATTCCAGCCTTTATATGGTCATGGACCATTCACCTGGTGATAGAACACAAGGAGAGGCTTTTGTTTGAGATGGTGCTCATCAACTATAAAACATTCCTTAGTTACAATCAGAATTCACTGATGTAGCTTCACACATTCAGACTGCAGTTTTGTTTTTAAACTTTATGAGCCCCACATCAGATGAGGCGTTCGCTAAAAGCTCAAAGTCACCATGGAAAAATGACCAACTCTCTCTTTATCAGGTGACCTGAAAAATGTTGTAAAGTCTGCAGCAGATCCGGGCCTGCATTCTTCATCAGTTTAGATTAGTATGGAACAACAGCAGTGCCACAAAAAAAAAGATAAAATATGAGGAAATACACTCTGTAAATAAATTAATGTGTAAATAAAAGTAAAAACAATTAAAGAAGAAAATACCTATAAGAGCAAGAGTAAGACATAAGAGAAAATTGAAGACTGTGAAAATATTTATATTTTTTACTACTGTATAAAACAAGCATAGATACACAGCTATGAAGAATGGTGCAACTTGAATGCGAATTTATTAGCCCCGGGAACAGGTATTTCAATGACTTAATACGAGGAGAGCTCTAGAAGAGCAACATAAAGTATTACTCACAAGCTAACCAATAAATTCCCCAAGCAATATGGCTGACATGCTTCATACAAGCCGAGTGATGCTGTTTATTACAACTACCAGGCTTCCTGTGTCTATTGAGCTCTGATATTTTACAAGCAGACACTTCAGCAAAGGCCTGCAATACATCACTCCACTCATCATGCCACGGTTAATGCTTCGGCTCCTTGAAAATTAAATCATTTACAAAATCATTCTGAGTGCCAAGAAATCCTCTGGAAACATGACAAAGCAATGACATTTCTTTTGTCTGTCAGTACAGTTTTTCTTACCATTTTCACAGGAATGAATAAATCTCTTTTGCTGTTTCAAATAATTTTAATTTTAGCTCATTTTTCAAATGAGCCAAAAAAATGTTTAGTTAAATTTTTGTCTTTTTATTTTTCTACATCTTGAGCTCATACATCTTTTTTTAAAATGTCATTGGTCTTTGTTTTTATCATTTGTTTTCTACTGTTCTTTCCATTTTTCTGCAGCACTTTTGTTGATCTGAACAGAAAGGTTTATTTGAGATCAGAAAAGAAAGATAAGACAGTAAACTAAAAAGAGGTAGATCAGGAGAGACTGTGAAAACCTAAAATGTAAAATTGGAAGATAAAATAAAAACAATTAAAAAATATATGTAAAGAATATTCAAAGTACATTAAAATAAAATTATAACATGTTTCTTAAGAAAACTAATAGTTGACATTAAATAAAGTTTTTTTTAACACATCTTTCTGTATCTACATCTATTGATACTATTTATTGCTACTTGCATATTTTGTATTTGTGTGTATATGCTCCCTATATTTTGTGGCACTTTAAGCATTCCATAATTTTAGTTGCACTTTTGTTTGATCAGAAATGGGGTCTGATTTTAAAGGCTGGATCCGTTTGCTGGACCTGAACCGGTCCATAACACTGCTGAGGTTCAAACACTAGGTCCACACAGACGTCACATGCATGGGCGCTGTACATGTGGTCAACATTGAGGTTTCATCACACACATGATGAGGTCACTTTTCCTCTATGGATCCGCGACCAGACATACTCGCACACACATGCACGCAAAGAGTGTGCCATCAACCTTAACACCTTTCAAAGAGTCTGTTCCTGACATAACACTGTTGATATAAAGCTAGGTATTTCTTAGAGGTCAAGCACACGGACACACACGCCCGCACACACCCTCCACTGAGGGGGAAACCCAGTGAGTAACTCATCAATTAATAATACTTTATAGATGGTCTATAATAAGAATTTTTTCCCCAGCTTGATTGTTTAAGACTCAGCAGTCAATAGGAATGATTGTCAGAATGGTCTCCTTGTCCTTTTCCATGGCAACCCAAACAGTCTCAGAAACAGGGCACTTTGGGGAAAAAAACAGGAGGAAGAATCAACACTTAAAGCTACAGGAGTCTAGGAGCCACCATGATAATGAGAACCAGGCAGAAGCAGAGGAGTATGGGTACAGGTGCCAGCAGAGAGCCCCCAGAGTGGATGGACGAAGTCCTGATCTCAGAGCTGAGGAAGGCGGACAATGGAACGTGGGACACCAGAGTGGGGCTAGCGTAGTTGATGAGAGAATCAATCTTCTCGGCCTCCTTACTGCAGGCCTCAACCTGAAAAACACAAGAGTTTTGTTGCTTTCTGTGGGAGTCAGCACTGCACGATTCTTTAACTATTAATGTATTTTTAATTTCACTTGTCTTTAAAAGCACAGGGAGTAAGTAAATAATGGTTCAAAGTAGGTTTGTGTGAAAAATGTTTTCACAATAATAAAAATAAACTTTTCAGAAAAAGTAAGGTTGTTTATTATTATTATTTTATTTTTGCAAAATGCTTTTTAAATGCTGCCACAAAAATAAGAAAGCTTTATGGGTTGAGCAGGATGGTGGAGAGGAGCCGTAAAAACATCCTCTAAAAATATTTATTTCCCTGCAAACATTTCATTCTTTCTCCCAGCAGGTTTGTAAATGAATTTATTTATTTATTTAATAAAGTATTTATGAATTTCAATTTAATTGAATAATGTCCTGTCTTCTGCACACTCGCTTACTATATTTAGAGATTGTTTTTGGATAATTAATATTTTCTTCAATTTTTATAAGCTGCAAGTTTCTGTTTTCTATTACAGAAAAATTTGGAATTACTTTTGAGTGTTTATGCTTGTTTTTATAACGACTCCATTAGCTGCCAGGTTCAAAGCAGTCAGCTTCCTTCTCTCAGAAACAACCCACACTGAGTCCGCAGAGAGTCCTTGGCATTAGAATCAAGCTGTCAATATACACCATCCATATACATCAGGATGGGACTAAGAGAAGTCACTCAGAGCAGGTGAAACCATTTCCTGTGCTCTGCCAATGAGTTGTGCTTCTGAATGACTAAAAGCTTTAATCATCTGGAGCATTTTGTCCAAAGTTTTCCTGTAAAATGAACAGCATTCAAACAAAATTTGAAATGTACAAAGGACGTCCGTTTAGGAATGTTTATCAAATAATTAAAACTAGCAAATGAGGCTGTTGCTTGGCAACAGGCAAAACTAAAAGCTGAGCTGCAGAGGATTGTCTTAACTGTAGAGACTGTTCATGGGCATCAACTTTAAATGCTTACATTTCTTCCTAGGTTTCTCCTGAGCCTTTGTGTTTGTGAAATCCTACTGCTCAAACTGCATCCTCCCAGCATTCATAGTACTGGACACCATTTTTGCTGACATTGTGAAGGTGATAAATGTATCAGGCTTCAGATATTCTGGGTCTTTTCTCAGAACACAGGCCTGATATGAGGCACAGATTTACACATGGATTAGTTTTCTTCTAAACTGGAAGGAAAACTTTCAAAACCTGGATCTGCTGGGGGTGTTAATAATTTCATGCTTAACTCAACATAAACAATTATGACATGATTCAGATCAGAAAAAAAACAACAAAAAAATAAAACTAAGATTCCTGGAAAGCACAAAAGCATTTAATCTTTGATACCGTTGCATAATTGAAAGTCTGGCAGAAATTTGAAAGTTTTACTCCATTCTTAGGAGAGCTAACATTGAGCTAGCAGCTAACACTGGATCCTGATTGGTCCAGCCAACAGGGACAAACAGCACAACTGCTCCTAGAAACAGATGTTGCTCAGCTGGATGGAACAAGACCAAACAAACAATTTCTGTTATGAACTTGAACATTAATATCCACTAATACAGTGTTGTATCCCACTGTTATGTATATTTTACAACTGCAAGAATTTATTTGAATTTGAACAAAGACATAGGATGCCTTTCTACCACAGATTATAGAACAAATAGAACGTTTTCTTACAAATAACTACAGTAAAATAATCATTGCAATCATCAATACAAAGTACAGTAGGAGAAATTGTGACTCGCGTATTTCACTGTTCCTCTGACTGTGACGCTGCAGCCTCACTCCACTCTCCAGTGTCTTTTTCTTCTGAAGCCTGTGGTGCAGGTGTGTTTTTTCGAGAGAAGAACATAGTTATCGGTAGTTGTTGTCGCTCTTATTTCTTCTGGAGAAAAATATTTGCCAAAGTTTGCCAAGCTGTATTACGTATATTTAAATACTGTAACGTTATTGGCACGCAGGTAGAGAAGATGTGCAGAGACTGTTTAGCCGATCAGGATGCAGAACACAATGCATGATTACAATGATTATTTTACTGTAGTTATTTGAAAGAAAACGTTCATAAAACAAGATGGCGGCGCGTGTAGACGCTGCGGCTCGGAGCTCCCGTGTTTTCGTTTTCTTTAGCCTGTTTTTATTGATGTCTTCGCTCAACACACTACTGGAAGCCGTTACAACTTACAGCAGATTAGAACTGTGGGACATAGGAGCACAGTTTGGACTTCACACACCCACCAAGCTGGACTTTATTCCTCCAGAGCTGCTACGAACACCTGGGACTATGATCATTCCCCCCCTGCTGCCAAGGCGACGGAGGAGGCAGCGCAAACAAAAGAGGGGTAAGAGAGCCGGCGTGCGGGCTAGGCTACAAGCTAGTCCTCATAAACCGGCCCTCCCCAGCCTCTTCCTCGCCAATGCCAGGTCCCTCGTCAACAAAATCGACGAGATGCGACTCCGGATTACTTCTCGCCGGATGGACAGCTGTGTGACTGTTGTCACAGAGACCTGGCTGGAGGATAACATCCCGGACGCAGCGGTGGAGATAACGGGGCGCGCTCTGTTCCGGGCGGATCGGACTGCAGCTTCGGGTAAGGGCAGAGGCGGAGGTTTGGCATTGTATGTACACAATGCCTGGTGTACAGCCACACACTCTGTCGGAACATTCTGCTCTCCTGACTTGGAATATCTGGCGGTGAAATGCAGACCCTTCAAGTTGGTGAGAGAACTCTCGTCCATTGTGATCGTGGCCGTCTACATACCACCGAGGGCTAATGCTAAGCTAGCATTAGAGGAGCTGTACTGCCTGATCAGCGTGCAGATGAACTCCAACCCGGAGGCGGCCGTGATTGTGGCGGGGGACTTCAATCACGTGGAACTGAAGGCTGTGTTTCCCAAATTCCACAAATCCATAAACTTTCCCACCAGAGACAATAACATTTTGGACCAGGTCTACTGCAATATCCCCGGAGCCTACAAGGCTGTAGCAGCTCCACATCTGGGCATGTCTGACCACATCTCAGTGGAGCTGATTCCTGTCTACAAGCCTCTGGCCTGCAGAACTAAGCCGACCACCAGAATAGTTCAGGTCTGGACTGAGGAGGCCTCCTCTGCACTTCAGGACTGCTTTGAGCATACAGACTGGAGTGTGTTCAGGGACGGCGCAGACTTGGAGGAATACTCATCGTCTGTTCTGTCCTATGTTCAGTTCTGCACCGACGCTGTCCTCCCTGTTAAGACCATAAAAGTGTTTCCAAACCAGAAACCATGGCTGGACAGCACAGTACGGGCCCTGCTGAAAGCCCGGGATGCTGCCTACAGGTCTGGAGACAGGTTGGCTTATAGCAGGGCCCGGTCGGAGCTGAAAAAAGGTATTAAGCAGGCCAAGCTCCAGTACAAACAGCAGATTGAGGAACATTTCATCAACAACAACCCCCGAAGCATGTGGAGAGGCATCAGAACCATGACGGACTACAAACACAGCACTCAGCTGACCAGCCGCGACCCCACCCTGCCTGACACCTTAAACAGTTTCTTTGCCCGCTTTGACACGGCGGGCAGCAGAGAAGCTGTACATCTACCCCAACTGGAAGAGCAGCACCAGCCCCTCGTCTTACAGAAGCATCAGGTGACGTCCACCCTGAGGAGGATCAACACCCACAAAGCTCCAGGACCGGACAAGGTGTCAGGCCAGACGCTGAAAACCTGCGCCGACCAGCTGGCAGGAGTGTTTCTGGACATTTTCAATCTGTCCCTGCAGCTCGCCATGGTTCCTGAGTGCCTCAAGTCTTCCACCATCATCCCTGTACCGAAGAAGAGGTCCATCACCAGCCTGAACGATTACCGGCCCGTCGCTCTGACCCCGGTGATCATGAAGTGCTTTGAGAGGATTCTTCTGAGGTACATCAGAGACTTCATCCCCGCAAACCTGGACAGCCTTCAGTTCGCCTACAGAGCGAACCGGTCAACAGAGGATGCTGTCTCCATCACTCTGCACACAGCCCTGACCCATCTGCAGCATCCCAACACCTACGTCAGGATGCTATTTGTAGACTTCAGCTCAGCATTTAATACCGTCATCCCAGACAAGCTGGTGCTGAAGCTACTCGAGGTGGGGCTGCCCGCTTCACTGTGCCACTGGATCAGAGACTTCCTCACCAACAGGCCTCAGGTGGTGAGAATAAGTAGCTCAACATCGTCCCCACTGGTCCTCAACACAGGCACGCCGCAGGGCTGTGTGCTCAGCCCAGCTCTCTTCACCCTGTTTACACACGACTGCGTGGCCATCCACCCCACCAACACAGTCGTGAAGTACGCGGACGACACAACAGTAGTGGGTCTCATTTCAGACAACAACGAGACCCACTACAGAGAGGAGATTCTGCAGCTCACTCAGTGGTGTTCAGCCAACAACTTGGTGCTGAACACAGGGAAGACCAAGGAGGTCATTGTGGATTACAGAAGGTCCAGGAGGTCGGCTCACACTCCCCTTCTCATAGATGGAGAAGTGGTGGAACGTGTGGACAACATCAAGTTCCTGGGCCTCCACATCACGTCTGACTTCTCCTGGAACACAAACACCTCCCACCTGGTGAAGAAAGCACAACAAAGGCTCTTCTTCCTCAGGAAACTGAGACGGGCTGGACTTTCCTCACGGCTGCTCGTGAACTTTTACAGGGCGACGATCGAGAGCATCCTCTGCCTCAACATGACTGTGTGGTATGGTAGCTGCACAGCACTGGAGAGGAAACAACCGACACGGGTGGTGAGAACAGCACAAGGCATTGTGGGATGCCCCCTCCCAGACCTGGACTCCATTTACACAGACCGGGTCAAGATGAGAGCTGGATCCATAGCGATGGATTCCAGCCACCCGGGCCACAGACTGTTTTTGCCGCTGCCATCAGGCAAGCGGTACAGGAATATATGGACTACAACAAATAGACTGAGAAACAGTTTCTTCCCCACAGCCGTCAGAGCCATTACTCCCTGCCGCCCCCCCCTCCCACACATATCATAACCTCGCAGTCACACATACATATCCCCCACCCCCACACAGCCACACTGTTCTGACCTTTGCACTGTCACATCATCTGTACTTTGCCATAATTGGACCTGCTGCTACTTCTTTGGTGTGGTTGAGTGCCTTTAGTTAATTTAGTTGTATATATTGTTATTATTATTATTGTGTGTTTGCTTATTTATACTGTATATATTTGACCTTTTGCACGGGAGCTGCAATGGAAATTTCGTTGAATTCTGTTCAATGACAATAAATGCTATCTATCTATCTATCTATCTATCTATCTTCTATTTGTTAAAAAAATTCTTAGGCCTGAAAACAGTTTTTGTTCTTTGGTTTCAATGTAGAGTATTTAATTATGCTGTATAATAATTGTAAAAAATAAAGGTAACTACTTCATTTCGCCTATCACGGGTTCTTTTTGGAACGGAACCCCCGCGAAAAACGAGGGTTCACTGTATATCTACACTGTGATGGACTGCTGACCCGTCCAGGGTGTCCCCGCCTCTCGTCCGTTGACAGCTGGAGATAGGTGCTCATCTCACTGGGATAAGTGTGTTGGATGAGTGTGTAACTGTTATTGTTAAGCTCACATTATTGTTGTTAATACCCAAAATAATTCTTCATATGTATGTTTGTGTGTCACTCAGAAAATGGTAAGGGCACTTATAGAAACATTCATAGCTTTCTATTTTTTCATTGTATTTTTCCTGCATTGGACATTCTCTTCATAAGTCAAATGTATTGATACTGAAATAAATGGATTGTTTATAGGCACAACAACTAGCTGTGCCTATAAATGATTTTTAAAGACCCCAGCTGGCCTTTTTCTTTTTTTAGCTTGGCATCATCAACTTTAATTCATATTAATAGAGGCCTGTTAGTTTTAGACTGTTATGAAAAGCAGATTATGCAGAATTTAAATGTTAGCAGTGGTGCAGTCAGTCTTTTCTAATAATTGCAGAGCACATATTTACAACGCAAAAGACCAAAAATCTGAATAAAAATAGAGAGTTGAGCTGAAAACAGCAATATGCTGTTTGCTTCTCAGCAAATGCCACTAGACATAAATTTATTATTGTTTCACTAATCTCGAAACACAGAGATTAGTTTTTTTTCTCTTAGGATTCAAACACTTTCTGTAGAACAATTCTTTGTTCCAAGTAGAAAGGCAGGAGTGGTATCTGGCTGTGAGAACATGAGAAAGAATTCAATCATATTCAGATAAAGATTGAACTCAAAAGACAAAGGAAGTAGACTTGTTGGGGACGATTCTGAATATAACTTTAACCTAGGATCTCAGATATATTTTGTGATTTAGTAAAAAATAGCTGTGGTTTGAAAATCTTCAAACTTGACTTTAACAGCCATGAAAACCACTTAGTAATGACGAGGAAAGAATGGCAACGAAATGGAGAAAAGGTAAAGAGACAAAGAAGACAGATACGTTCTCATCCCTCCAGCAGCAATCAGTGATCATGAATATTTTTGATGAGAATAATTAACAGTAAACCAGATTGTGTTGGCAAGGTGTTTGAGTTATTGTAAATAAAACAAATTAGACACTGAAAAAGCACCGTTAGGCAAAGCAACAAAAAAACTCTGGTTCCACTCAACTGTCAAAGACATTCATGTTTTGTTTCCACACAGAGTGTTCAATCTTTTCCTGCTTGAGGAAAACCTGCGAATGAGATGCGGCCGCTTGTCTATGTTGTGCACAGGCAGGGTGTGATTACGCTGGATCATGACCGAACCAGTTAAAAGGTAGATCCCACTGGTAGGTATGGGAAGACTGGTGGGTAATCCCAAGGAAAAAGAAAAGATTCACTGTGTGATGCTGCCATGTCCAGATGGAATCCAGTTTTCAGCAGAATGAAAAACCTTGTTAATCCACCAGGGGTCTCAGCAGGAAGTGGGGTGGTTGTCCCATCAGACGGTCAGTTTCCAAAACCACACACACACACACACACACGCACACACACACACACACACACACCCACACACACACACACGCACCCATGCACGCCCACACCCCCCACCCCTCACACACACAAAAAAACCTCATAAAAGCGCACATGGGGTCATGTGACCTAGATTATGATGTGCTGGGTACTCCTTGGAGGAGAAAATGGGAATTTTTTTTTTTAAACACACTGCCATCATTTTGAACAAAACTTTATTTGTGTATCACCTGCAGAAGTGTTGGTTGGTGGTCCACTGGGGCAACAAGAACCACCAGCCTGTTGTCAATGCTCAGGTAGCCAAAGACGTCACACTGCGGTACAGAGATGTGAAGCCGGAGGATCTGCAGGACGTCGTAGACGGCCACCGGCTGGTTCCTGTTCAGCTGCACAAAACACACCATCAAACACTCAAACTGCTACCAAACCCTTTCCTCTCTTTGAAAATGTCAGCTCAGAAGAGCTGTCTGTAAAGTGTGTTCTTGCTCCATATTTATTCACTAAAAGCCTTGTTCAGAGAAAAAAAAGAAGAAAAAAAAAACACTTACTACTCATTCAGCTAAACAAGACCAGGAATGTTAAAAAAATATATTTTCATAAGTCTTTCATGATTTAAACTCTTTAGTCTGCAATCAGAGCAAGCAAAACAAAATCTGAAATCGTTATAAGAAATTATTAATATGAGAAACTGATATGAGAAAAATAGCTTTTCATGTTTTGAGAGTAAATGAAATGATAAGTGGCCAGCATGTGCACGGTGCTGTATTAAGGCTGAGGTCTGCTTCTCTACACAGACGTAGCCAGTCGACCAGCTAAGCTGAACCTTGTTTGCTGGAACTCTCCTCAAGTAAGAGGCGTCCGGGCTGAGATAAAATAGCTTAAACAACTTACGTTTTATGTTTATTGTGCATTTCATTGTACTGGCATTAATGCTTCAAACTGTTCCAAGAGCAGCAGGCTTACAGTATGCTGCAGCTGAGACTAGCAGTGATTCAACAATTTAAACTGAATTTAAGTTTGATCACTGTTTAGGGCCAATGGTCTACACATCTTTTATAAGGGCACTCACTGATGAAGACTCATTTGGTGTTTTTAGTCCATTTTACCAGAGTTTCCCTTCTAGCTGAGTTAGAGGTAGCTAGAGATATTTTAGGACTCCTTTATTCCAAACTGTTTTTTCTGATCGTGCATTCAGCTGTAGATTATTTAAAACAGCAAAATAATAAATAAAAATTTATGCTCATTTAAGACACATTCCTATTGAATTTTCCCAGCATTTTTACAGCTGTGACTGATGAATAGATTAACAATCAATTATCCAAAAGGTTTTTCAATTCTAATTTAGTCAAAAATTAATAAAGCATTACTTTATTAAAGTAATAGGTATTTTTTCACAACACTGTTGTGCATGATTTATGCCACATTAAATTGGGATGAAGTTTGGAACGTATTATTAATCATAAACTAATTGTAAGTCTCAAAAACACTGGAATGAGAAATCATTCCAGGAAGAAGAGAATAACAAATATTGACTCAGGCCCGGCGAGTTTCACAGGTGTGTGCTACAATTTTGGCAGCAAACCAGCAAAATGCAAAAAACTTTGCACAGTTTTTTCCCCCAAACTAACCAAGTGAGTTGAGTAATGCTGTTCAATGCAGGTAATGTTAGCTAAATGATGTCTAGCTAATGCCAATATATCACGTTAAGATTGTTAACATGTACAGACTACTGATTTTATCTATGTTCAAAAGTGGGTACTACAGGCAGGGTCGACCCAAGTCAAGCAAACTAAGCAGCCACTTAGAGCCCCAGGGCCACTAACGACTCCCCTCAGTGGCCCTTTTTTTCACTTTTAGTAATAATTTCTATTGTTGTTGAGGCAAAAACTTGGGCGTGGGAGGAGTTTGGAAAGGCCATAAGGAAAGACTTCCGCACGGCGTCGAGGAGATTCTGGTCCACCATCCTGCGTCGAAGGAGTGCTGGTGCAGTGCAGCATCAACACTGTTTATAGTGGGGATGGTGTGCTGCTGACCTTGACTAGGGACGTTGTGGGCTGGTGGGCAGAGTACTTCGAAGACCTCCTCAATGTCACCAACATGCCATTGAAGAAGCTGAGCCTGTGGACTCTGGGTCAGGCTCTTCAATCTCTGGGGAGATTCGTTCTGGGTTCCTTAAGGCTCTCGATGTTGGAGGGTTGTGTTGGCTGACGCGACTCTGCAATATTGCATGGACATCAGGGGCTGTTCCCCTGTATTGGCAGACTGGGGTGGTGGTCCCCTGTTCAAAAAGGGGGACCGGTGGGTGTGCTCCAATTACAAGGTGGTCACAATAGAATACATCCCTGAATAGACCCTAAACCCCGGAGGAGTGGAGGAGTTCAAGTATCTCGGGATCTTGTTCACAAATGAGGGAAGAAGGGAACGGGATAGTGACAGGTGGATTGGTGCAGCATCTGCAGTGAAGCGGGTGCTGTACCGGTCTGTCGTGGTGAAGAGAGAGCTGAGTCAAAAAGCGAAGCTCTTGATTTACCCGTTGATCTACGTTCCTACCCTCATGTATGGTCATGAGCTATGGGTCATGACCGAAAAAACAAGATCGCGGATACAAGGGGCCGAAATGGATTTTCTCCTTAGGGTGTCTGGGCTCTCCCTTAGGGATAGGGTGAGAACCTCGGTCATCCGGGAGGGACTCAGAGTAGAGCCACTGCTCCTTCACGTTGAGAGGAGTCAGTTGAGGTTGCTCAGGCATCTGGTTAGGATGCCTCCTGGACACCTGTAAGTATGTAAGTATCGACCAATCACAATCCCCCAAAATTAAGGAAATCAGCGCCCAGAAATCAACTGGTCGATAAATCAACTGGCCAATAAATGTATAATATTATACATGTATTTAATGTAGATTGGGCTGCTGATTGCTGCCAGTCCACATTGTTAGCAGAACTAGAGGGCTCCAAAACCAAATTTTGCTTAGGCCCACATTCACTTGAGTAACTTTTTGAGAAAAAAGGGTACTTACAGTATATTAGTAGTTTTACTGCACTGTACAGCACTATTGTTATTTACTTGAGTAATATTATTATTGCTACGTAGATTGATTTTGCATTTAAAGAAACAAACTTCAGCGATTAGAAACATTAGATTCTTAGATTTTTGCATGTTTATGCAAATTTGAACATAATTACTCAACATTTTATACATGTCACTGTTTACATCCTTATTGTTTATTTTGTACTAATTAACATGGTTATTTTATTTGTTACATACAGGTTTGTTTATGTATGTATATTAAAGTAACACCTTGTTTACCCCGCCCGCCTGAAAACAAGCCCCGCCTGCTAAACTCGTCTGGAGACTAGGCTACATTGACTCCTAAAAAATGATGCTTTGGCTAATAACATATAAAACTGATAACATTTTTTAGCTGTTTTTCATTTTTATCACAGGCATGACACAAAATATTGAAGCCAAACAAGCATGACAATTGGCCATGCCAATGGGTTTGACACATTTTGGAGTCATGGCACCCCCAAGTGGATACATTAAGAAATGACAACCTCCAACCTTTGCAGGCACACAATGCAAACACGTTTTGTTCTTTACTGTTCTTTCAGTGAATAAAAATAAAGAAATATTTTTAATAAAAGAAACATACTTGTTGTGAAAAAACTATTTAATCTTTATTTAACCAGAAAGGAAAATGTACAATTTCAACCTTTAGATATTTTACAATAGACTTTGTCCTATTTATTATGCAGTAATACACAGGCACATAGTGTGCATTTTTTTAAACATTATTCTTCTCAGTTGTACATTTCTTTGATTGGAATGTGCTATTTTAATAACTGCACAGTATTTTCTCATGGAGCAAATTTGTATTCTACAGTTTGTTATTTTTTAGATTTGATGTTTTTGTTGTTTTTTTTCTGTGTAAATATATATGATTTGACTTGCCTGACACTTTGCTGTTGATACAACTGAGTTTCCCCATAAACAGTTAATAAAGGCAACTTATACTCTATTCCATAGGTTTTTAAAAAAGTCACAAAAATGTAGATTTTCTTCTTGAAGAAAAAAAAATTATATGCTGTTTATATCAGTCGCAGGTAATTTAAGGTACCTTAATCTTAAATTAAGGTTTAATCTTATTTGCTTACGATTCACTTAGGCAAAAAAGGTCAGGAGCATCCAGATGATTGAGTTTGTGGAGTTATCAGATGGAATATCTATGCTGATATGATAACAGATGGACCCTACAGCTCAGCTGGAAGCCCCTCATACCTTTGAGAAAGTGCTAATCTGCTTCTGGCTCCAGAGGATCTGCAGCATGCTGGCACATATAGGACAACAGGCTCCTGGAAAACAAGTCAAACATCAGGGACCACACTGTCCCTTGTGGACTCTTCTAGCTACTGCTTAGTGTTGCTATGCTCACCAGGTGGGATTAAAGGGTGGCAGCCTGGGCTTGATATCGGTGAACAGGACACCTCACTACACACAGAATCTAGAGCCAAATCGGACAGGGCCCCTACGGCACGACAGGGGCCTTCGTAGTCAACAGCCACCCGGTCAGAGAAGGCCTCACACACCGTGTTGTACGTCTCACCGTTGTGACCACAGACTTCTTTTTTCTTCTTGCAGGCCTCCTGAGGACAGAGTTTGGGTTAGATTTTCTAAGCTCTAAAAAACCAATCATAGCAGCAGCTGTGTAATTTGTTACATCAGTAAGGTTTTTATTATATTCAGAATGTTGCATGTCTGGTAAATTTCTTGGATCTCCACTGGCAACCATTCAGGGTGTCTAAACACCTGGTAAAACAAGGCACAGTTTATTTACCCAAAGCTCCGCTAACTTACCAAAAGGTCCCCCTTGGAGCTGCAGTCAACTCCACAGAAAACTCTTTCCCTACTAAGCTCCTCAGACTAGCAGCAGCAATTAGTAAATACTGATGGAGCTGTCAGTCCCCTGAGCTGACCTAGGATCAATGTTCGGCATGGAGAAAGAAGCATTGTTGTGATGGCTAACTGAAGGGGGAGGGTTGGAAAGGACAAGAGGTTCTTAACCCCTTAACCCGCACCGGAACGCTCAGGTGCTGTTTTTCCATTGTATTTTCAGGGGCTGAGATTTAAGCGTTTCAACTCTGCTGGTGTCCATTATGATGCTTTTATTGGGCAGCCTAGAGCCCTCCCCAGTTTTTGATTGACACCGCATTCGACTAATAATGTTAAGAAATGGCTTTTTCCGAGCCAATAATATCCAGAGAGCGACTTGAGCTCGTTTTGACATGCTTGTATTCTTTCTGGAATATTTCTGACTGATTAACTCGGAGACTAAATCTAAAGCCACTGATGTGTAGCCAACACATGACCTGTCATAAGCATATAAGGCATTTTGGGGTTTGTTTTGACATGAATCCACCAGCTGCATGCGTAATCATGAGTAATCTGTGCACCTGTGCTGTGTAAAAGTCAGGCTCTGTACGCCCTCATGCGTAACGGTGTTTACAGGACTTTTTCTCACCAAAGGAGAGACATGTTGTCAGAACATGTCAAAACTGGATGTATTAATCCAACAGAACTTCACAACTCACGGGAGTGGATGACTATGGCCGTAAGAGCTGACATAGTTTTGGATTTGAGAATACCAGAAACCTTTAGTCGTCCGCTGCTATAGACAGAGTGAGGTGAGTAGAGCGTACGGAAAAGCGAGAATGGGGGACCGAGGGAATGGTGGAGTGGGAAGAACGGGGGCGGGGGCATTTCAAAGAAGGAGAGAAGGTGGGGGGCGGACTGGCGGGGGGACTAACGTATCATTAGAAAAAGGGGGGGCAGGGGCACAGAAGAAGGTGGGGGGGAGGAGAAACATTGAGGGCCCCCTCTCCCAGGCCCCCCAGCCAGATATGCAATTCTATTTATATAATTATAAGTAATTTCCACTATCAGTAATAATGTGTCTATCTGAGGATTCCTCTGGTCATTATCTTTCATTAGAACCCTCATTGATGACTGTATGTTGAAGCACTGTAACTCTACAGTCATTAGAAGTTTATATAGCAGATGTTGTCCAAGTGTGACATTTGGAGATTCCAAATGTCACACTTGGACAACACCTGTATATCCTCATGAATAAACATGTCCAAAATGACATTTCTTTTTGTGCTATTTTGATCAGTCTTGAAATCCACGAGCAGAGTACTTTATTCTACAGATTTATTGTATTTTCCAGTCCATATCGGTACTCAATGCGCATTTACAAGAAATAAAAAAGAAAAATCTGGGTGAAGCAACATTTTTCACATATTTTTGTGTTACAAACGTAATAGCTACAAACTACAATAGACAATTTAGCTTGTCATCTTCATAAAGAGACCAAGCTTTTGCATGTACTCCAAATTGTTCAAGAACAGCAGCTGATTTATTTTGGATATACCTTTTCAGCCGTTTTTGGTGATTTAGGGGGCGAGCGTTAAGGGTTTAAAGCATAGGTGTCAAACTCTGGCCCGCGGGCCAAATTTGGCCCGCAGTGTAATTATATTTGGCCCGTGAGGCAATTTCAAATTAATATTAGAGCCGGCCCACTGGTATTATACAGTGGCAACGCTGTGACGCCGCATTTGCCACTTATACTACAAATCCCATAATGCTCTGCTGTTTTTTTGGCGCGTCAATCAGGACAGAGGCAGACCCGCCTCCTCCTCTGTGTCAGTAGCACTTATGGTAGCGGACATGGATGTATTAGGAAGGTGGTGATCCGTCTTTCACTCCTTCGGTGAAAGCCCCGGCGCACCCCGCATCCCCGGGCCTCTCCCCCAAACCACACTGCGACCTCAAACTACAGCCGTCACTGTGTTACCCTACCAAAAAATGGCGAAAAGAAAGACAGAAAATAGAACTTTTCTGGACAGGTGGGAGGCAGAATATCTGTTTACATATGTATGTGAGCAACTTTTCTCCTCAGTGAAGATGACGAAAATGTCTCACAGGAGACGTTTGACTGACGAACACCTTTGTTCGATAATGAAGGTTTCCTCAGCTCAAACTCTGGGCCCCGACATTGATGAACTGGCATCCAAGAAAAGATGCCAGATATCTGACTTTGGCCGCATCAGAGTAGATCAGTGTGTCGCAAAATGAGCAATAAATACGTTTTCTATGCACCTTTTCTTGTTACTCCAAGGCCTGAATGGTTTATTCATAGTTTAATTAATGATTTATTCATAGTTGTTATGTTATTTTATTTTCTAATTTATTAGCCTGTGTACAAAGCTAATTTTGACATTTACCTCAGACAGGAGGAATTACATTTTTTTTTTATATTCCATTTATATGTTTTATTATTATTTTTAGCAACTCAATTTTGCACGCCTGCATTTTTAAGTTATATAAGCCTTCCTTGTTCAATATTTATTGTTAAATCAAAACTTGTTTGGGTCCATATTAAAAGATTCATTTGTTCAACCTTGGCCCGCGGCTTTGTTCAATTTAAAATTTTGGCCCACTGTGTATTTGAGTTTGACACCCCTGGTTTAAAGAGACGGAGGCCAATTTGAAAGCATCAGATAGCTATGATGTCACGTTAAATTTATTTTTTTTAAATTTCTGATATATACAACATTTTCATAACAACTGAAGTTAACATATCCCTTATGGTCATTAGTGTGAAGGTGAAAGAAAATAACATTTTTACAGATGATCAGGACTTTGTGCTATTACAGGGCCTGTTAAAGTAAATGATCCAGCTGTTTCCTGTAGGATTCCTACAGGAGTCTTCCTCAGTCCTGTGTCTCCTACCTGGCAGTGCCCCATGTAGGCCAGCATCTTTCCGGATTGCTGCAGATGGCACAGGCTGCGATGCACCCGGCCCTCAATGTCACAAGCCGGCTCCATGCTGTTTCTGTCGCAGACTGCTGGCCGACTAACACACTCATACTGCGGACAATCCGAAGAGTCGCTCAGACAAACACGCCGCCTCGGGATGCACCTGACCAAAACACACAAATCCAACGTTTTCATCTTCAGCCATGATAAAGCAAATAAAACATAAGTTTAGTTCTAAGGTTTACATCTTAGTTCATAATAGATATGTTCTGATTTTTTAATCAAGTTTTGAAATAAGATTGCATGTTTTTCCTAAAACTGTATCTTTAACAAAATTATTTTGTATCAACTTAGTTATTAACCAAATCAGTTGATTTTTTTTCTGCTAACTTTAAAATGTCCTTTCCATTTTCACTCCACAGGGTCCTTTGGATACAAGAAAAAATTCTCTTTCAGTGTCTGAGAATATTTTGTATTAACATTTTCTTGTCAAATTCAACTCATAGAAATCAGCACTGCTTCCTGATAACAAAGAAGGAATCCAAAACTATCATCATTTCCCTTTGTATACTTAAAAAATAAATGCAAGGCCTCTTCTGTTATTGCTATCACTGTGGAGACGAATACTAAAAACATTCATATAAACAATAGAACGTGCAGCTTCATCTGAAGCCAGGCTTAGAGGCGTGTAGTAAAAAGGGAGTGTCGTCTTGACCAATGATGAATCACATTGCATGGGCCAGTGACTGCTTCATTTTGTGTGTCGGTTTTCAAAATAAAAGCCGATGAGTCATAACTGACATGCTTCATGGCATGGGTTACTGTATTTGATTGCGCATCAGAGGAGTATTTGTTTTCAGCAGTGGCCAAAATAAAAGGAACGTTTTATAGTTTATGTGTCAGGGTTCCTGTGTGCGTGTGTGCGAGTGCGAGCAACACATCTCTTCCAGCGAGGATCTTGGTGGAGAGCCTGGGCAGCCTTCACAGGTGGAGCTCATCAGCCTCATCAGAGTGCTGGGGATAAAGGAGCAGCAGAGCCTTCACTCAGCGCTGGATGATTAACGTCTACTGGTAGTCACTCTGGCCACCTCTTGTTGTCGGCTATTTTTAGCTTTTGATCAGTCTCTTGAGAAGTTCATAGTTCTTGTTTTTGCTTCCTTTAGGTTTTTGTCACTGGATCTCTCTAGAAGAATCAGTTCAACCGTTTTCTCCTCCTGTGAAACTCCCCAGCAAGTACCTACCTGCCTGCCTGCTTCATCGTTCCCCCTCATCTCCACACAGGACCCCTGGGCAACTTTCTTCCACGCTTCACCAAGTCCATTCAAAAGTAAGCCTTTTTTACATTGCATCTGATCAACTCATTACAGGCCACCATTAACCCAACTCTCATTCCAGACGCCACGGATCGCATGACACTGCCACTCCCTGATACATCAAGGAAACCTGTAAATTGTTGCTTGTTTAAAAGAAATAAAACCTATACCTAATTGAACTTGTTGATTCTGCATGTGGGTCAGAAGATTAAATCCGAACATGTCATTATGTATATTAACAATTTTGATGATGGCACTCATCAAAATGTAATGTTTGTTACCGGTTTTCTCAATTGGTGATCATGGTGTATTTTATTACTTTTTATTTGTGTGTTTTTATTATGTAAAGCACTCTGAAACTGCATTGTTGCTGAAATGTGCTACACAAATAAACTTGATTGAAATGGAGCCAGGAAGAAGAAAAAAATTGACATCTGGGAATACTTCGAGATGATCACTCACAACATTCTTAAATAAAAATAATTAACCCCTTCCCCTCCAAAATTCTCACCTTCTTGAAATGTTCACTATGTGACAATATTGCATTTACAATTTTTTTTTAAGTATGTCTATCTGAGTGACAAGGCTGCCACAGTTTCAACAGTAGATGTCACTAGTGCAGATCACGACCTGATGAAGCCAAAAGGACCACATCGTCTGCAAAAAGCAGAGATGAGATCCTAAGGCCACCAAATCGGATCCCCTCAACACCTTGGCTGCACCTAGAAATTCTGTCCATGAAAGTGATGTACAGAATCGGTGGCAAAGGGCAGCCCTGGCGGAGTCCAACTCTCACCGGAAACGAGCCCGACTTACTGCCGGCAATGCGGACCAGGCTCTGACACCGGTCATACAGGGACCTAACAGCCCGTATCAAAGGGCCCGGTACCCCATACTCCCGGAGAACCCCCCACAGGGCTCCCCGAAGGACACGGTCGAACGCCTTCTCCAAGTCCACAAAACACATGTAGACTGGTTTTGCGAACTCCCATGCATGTTGGTGGGATTGAGGAGGTCTTCGAAGTATTCTGCCCACCGGCCCACAATGTCCCGAGTAGAGGTCAGCAGCACACCATCCCCACTACAAACAGTGTTGGTGCCATACTGCTTCCCCCCCAACCTCCCGAGAAGCCGGATGGTGGACCAGAATCGCCTTGAAGCCGTACAGAAGTCTTTCTCCATGGCCTCTCCAAACTCCTCCCACGCCCGAGCTTTTGCCTCAGCAACCACCCGAGCCACATGCTGCTTCGCCTGCCGGTACCCATCAGCACCTTCCAGAGTCCCACAGGCCAAAAAGGCCAGATAGGACTCCTTCTTGAACCTGACAGCATCCCTCACCGAAGGTCTCCACCAACGGGTTCGAGGGTTGATGCCGCCACAGGCATCGACAACCTTGCGGCCACAGCTCCGATCGGCCGCCTCAACAATGGAGGCACGGAACACGGTCCACTCAGACTCCATGTCCCCCACCTCCCCCGGGACGTGTTCGAAGTTTTGCCGGAGATGGGAGTTAAAGCTCCGTCTCACAGGGGATTCCGCCAGACGTTCCCAACAGACCCTCACAACACGTTTGGGCCTGCTAGGTCTGACCAGCTTCCTCCCCCACCACCGGAGCCAACTCACCACCAGGTAGTGGTCAGTGGACAGCTCCGCACCTCTCTTCACCCGAGTGTCCAAGACATATGGCCGCAGATCCGATGAAACGATGACAAAGTCGATCATTGAACTGCGGCCTAGGGTGTCCTGGTGCCAAGTGCACATATGGACACGCTTATGCTTGAACATTGTGTTCGTTATGGACAATCCATGACGAGCACAGACATCCAACAACAGATCATCGGTTGATTTCAGATCGGGGGGCGTTCCTCCCAACCACGCCCCTCCATGTCTCACTGTCATTGCCCACGTGAGCGTTGAAGTCCCCCAGCAGAACAAGGGAGTCCCCAGTAGGAGCACTCTCCAGTACCCCCTCTAAGGACTCCAAGAAGGGTGGGTAATTTGAACTGTCGTTCGGCCCGTAAGCACAAACAACAGTCAGGACCCGTCCCCCCACCCGTAGGCGGAGGTAGGCTACCCTCTCGTTCACCGGGGTAAACCCCAACATACAAACTCCGAGAAGGGGAGCAACACGTATGCCCACTCCTGCCCGATGCCTCTCACCTTGGGCAACTCTAGAGTGGAAGTATGTATAGCCCCTCTCAAGGAGACTGGTTCCAGAACCAGAGCCATGCGTCGAGGTGAGACCGACTATTTCTAGCCGGAACCTCTCGACCTCACACACTAGCTCCGACTCCTTCCCCACTAGAGAGGTGACATTCCATGTCCCAAGAGCCAGCTTCTGCATCTGGATTAGACTGCCAGGGTCCCCTCCCTCGGCCGTCACCCACCACACAATGCACCCGATCCCTTTGGACCCTCTCACGGGTGGTGGGCCCATGGGAGGGGGGGGGCATGTTTCCTCTTCGGGCTGAGCCCTGTCGGGCTCCATGGGTAAAAGCCCGGCCACCAGGCACTCGTCATTGTGCCCCCCCTCCAGGCCTGGCTCCAGAGTGGGGCCCCAGTGACCCGGGTCCGGGTGAGGAAACACGAAGTCCAATGGTGCCGTTCATCATTGGGGTCTGCTTTTTGCAGACGATGTGGTCCTTTTTGGCTTCATCAGGTTGTGATCTGATCAGCTGAGGGTTTTTTTTTGGCGCTGGCACAGCTGGCTGCTTGCAGACGCTGCTCCCGTCGTGTGTGTTAATCTGTGTATATTTGCTGTAACCGATTAAGGATCCGTGCATAGACCATCAGTTAAGATTTCCACAATGGCTGGATGTGGTTTTGTCACTGTTCTCCGCGTTCTTCTGCTGCTTTTTCTACTCTTTGTCACGGAGAACCTCGCCGAACAGAGTAGCGGCATTGTTTACACGCGTGAACAGCTGATTGCGCTGTGTAAGCCCCAGAGACAGGCCTGTGGTCCCAGAGGAGTTACAGAGGAGACGCCGGGGCTGCAGGTCTGGAGTTAAACGGAGGGAGAAGAGGAGACGGCACAAACCAGCGGTACCGGCGATTATTGTGGGGAACGTGGGGTCTTTGGGGAATAAGACGGACGAACTCACGGAGCTGGTGAGGACCCAGAAGGAGTACAGGGAGTGCAGTATCTTCTGCTTCATGGAAACCTGGCTGCACTCGCTTATTCCGGACTACAGCGTGGAGGTCCCTGGATTTTCCTTGGTGTGGGGGGACAGGGACTTTTCCAAGAGTCGGAAGAAGAAGGGCGGCGGGATTGCACTTTATGTGAGTGAGAGGTGGTGTAATCCCGGTCATGTTAACGTGAAGGAACAGATTTGTAGCCCGGACATTGAACTTCTGGCTGTGGGAATGCGGCCGTATTATTTACCGAGGGAGTTTACGTCCGCCATTTTGATCGCTGTTTACATTCCCCCATCAGCTAATGCCAAAGATGCATACAGCGCCACAGCCCTGCCCCCCTTTGGCAGGTCGGACCACATCTTGGTAAGGATGACTCCCAAGTATGTGCCTCTAGTGAGTAGGCAGCCTGTGCGCATCAGGACGATGAGGAGGTGGACACAGGAGGCAGCTGAGGCACTGCAGGACTGCTTTGGGTCGGTAGACTGGGATGTGCTCTGTGGGCCTCATGGGGAGGACATCAACAACATGTCTGACTGCATCACGGACTACATCAGATTCTGTGAGGACACTGTCATGCCAGCCCGGACAGTGCGCTGCTTCTCCAACAACAAACCCTGGATTACCAGTGACCTGAAGGCACTTCTAAACAAAAAGAAGATGGCTTTCAGGTCTGGAGATAAGGAGGAGCAGAGGAGAGTCCAGCGTGAACTCAGAGTTCACTTGAGAGGGGCTGAGGACATGCAAGGACAACTACAGGAGGAAGCTTGAGTCCAAACTCGAGCAGAACAGTGTGAGAGATGTGTGGAAAGGAATGAAGAACATCGCTGGAATGAAGGGGAAGGACACACAGATATCTGGGGGCCGGGATAGCGCAAACCAGTTTAACCAGTTTTTCAACAGGTTTAGCTCACCTCCTGCTACTCCCATACCACCACCATCCCCCCACACATCCACACTGTCCCAAGTTGTTCAACCCACCTACCAGCATTCTCCTGCACACCATCTCTCCTTCAGCCCCCCCATCTCCACTGCAGACAACAACACCTACCCCCAGCTAACGGTGACTACAGGCCAGGTTAAGAGACAGTTGGAGCGATTACACCAGGGGCAGGCTGCAAGGCCTGATGGCATTACACCACGGATCCTGAAGACCTGCTCCGGCCAGCTGGCCCCTGTACTGGCACACATGTACAACCTGAGCTTGAGGCTGGAGAGAGTCCCGCTGCGGTGGAAGACATCACATGTGGTTCCTGTTCCCAAGAAGCCAAGGCCATCCAACCCAGAGGACTACAGACCAGTTGCTCTCACATCTCATGTGATGAAGGTCATGGAGAGACTGGTCCTGGCCCAGCTGAGGCCTCAGGTGAGGACGTTTCTAGACCCCTGCAATTTGCCTACCAGCTCCACTTAGGAGTTGACGATGCCGTCATCTTCCTGCTGCAACGAGCACCTTCGCACCTGGATGGTGGAGGAGACACTGTGAGAATCACATTCTTTGATTTCTCCAGTGCCTTCAACACCATCCAGCCTCTGCTACTGGGTGAGAAGCTGCGGAGGATGGGTGTCAATGACTCAGTGATCTCCTGGGTTACTGACTACCTGACAAGCAGGCCACAGTTTGTCCGTCTGGGCAGTGTCCTGTCTGGTGTGGTGGTCAGTGACGTAGGAGCTCCACAGGGAACTGTGCTTTCTCCCTTTCTCTTCACCTTGTACACCACTGATTTCCAGTACAACTCTGACTCATGTCACCTACAGAAGTTTTCTGATGACTCAGCGGTTGTCGGGTGTATAGGGGATGGAGGGGAGGGGAGTACAGGACACTGGTGGACAGCTTTGAGGAGTGCTCTGACCAGAATCACCTGAGGCTCAACATTAGTAAGACCAGAGAGATGGTGATTGACTTCAGAAGGAAGAAGACACCTTCACAGCCACTGAAGATCAAAGGGGAAGTGGTGGAGGAGGTGGAGGATTACAAATACCTGGGAGTTGTAATTGGCAACAGACTGGACTGGACATCTAACACTGACGCTATGTGCAAGAAGGGGATGAGCAGACTCTATTTTTTAAGGAAGCTGAGATCCTTCAATGTGTGCAGCAAGATGTTGGAGACCTTTTATCACAGTGTTGTTGCCGGTGCCATCTTCTTTGCTGCTGTGTGTTGGGGAAGCAGCATCAGAGCCAGCGACTCTAATAGACTAGACAAAATCATCAGGAAAGCTGGCTCTGTACTGGGACTAAGGCTGGAGTCCCTGGAAACTGTGGTGGAGAGGAGGACACTGAAGAAGGTTCTGTCTATTATGGACAATAAACAGCACCCTCTCCACCACATAGTGGACAGACAGCGAAACACCTTCTCACATAGGCTGCTCCAGCTCCGCTGTCGTAGGGACAGATACAGGAAATCCTTCCTGCCACATGCCATCTAACTGTACAATAAAAGCTAAATCATTGTTCTGCACTAATCAGTCCAATTTTGCACAGCTCCACTGTGGCACACTTGATGTACATACAGTATATTTACATATACATATCTGCATTTTTTGAATCTTGTAAGGACTGCTCTTAAGTTGCTTTTTATATTAACAGCATTTCATATTTTTACAATTTATAGCATTTTATATCTTATTTTTTATTTTTATTTTATCTACAACTACTACTCAGTGGTAGTTGTTATTGTGTCTTGTCTTTATGCTGTAACTGCAAAGTAATTTCCCTGCTGGGATGAATAAAGTACTTCTATTCTATTCTATATATTCTCGCTGGAGCGGTTCGCAGCCGAGTGTGAAGTGGCCGGGATGAAGATCAGTGCCTCCAAATCCAAGGCCATGGTCTTAAGCCAGAAAAGGGTAGAGTGCCTTCTGCGGGTCAGGGGGGGTGTCCTGCCCCAAGTGGAGGAGTTCAAGTATCTCGGGATCTTGTTCACGAATGGGGGAAGAAGGGAGCGGGAGATCGACAGGCGGAATGGCGCAGCGTCTGCCGTTAAGCGGGCGCTGTACTGGTCCGTCGTGGTGAGGAGAGAGCAGAGCCAAAAAGCAAAGCTCTCGATTTACCGGTCGATTTATGTTCCCACCCTCATCTATGGTCATGAGCTTTGGGTCATGACCGAAAGAACAAGATCGCGGATACAAGTGGCCGAAATGGGTTTTGTCCATAGGGTGGCTGGGCTCTCCCTTAGAGATAGGGTGAGAAGCTCAGTCATCCGGTAGGAACTCAGAGTAGAGCTGCTGCTCCTTCACATTGAGAGGAGCCAGTTGAGGTGGCTTGGGCATCTGATCAGGATGCCTCCTGGACGCCTCCCTGGTGAGGTGTTCCGGGCACGTCCCACTGGGAGGAGGCCCCGAGGAAAACCCAGGATACGGTGGAGGGACTATGTCTCTCGGCTGGCCTGGGAACGCCTCGGGATTCCCCCAGAAGAGCTGGAAGAATGTGGCCAGGGAGAGGGAAGTCTGGGCCTCCCTTCTGAAGCTGCTTACCCCCGCGACCCGACCCTGGATAAGCGGAAGAAGATGGATGGATGGATGGATGTCACTAGTGAGAAATTAATGAACCACCGAGTAATGAACCTTTGGGTGAAGCAATGGGCTGGGATTGCTTCCCACCCATTGATGGGAAGCCAGCAATGACGCGGTTATACAAAAGCCTCAAGGCAAGGAGAACTTTAATTTTTTTAATGAATTTCTGATGACTTTTCAATTTGGCTATCACTACTGGCTGGAGGTTCTCAAGCCACTTGTCACTAGAGAGAGACATCCAGGTAGACCCAGAACTCTGGACCTGGCTCTAGAGTACTGAGGCCTCACCATTAAATTAGCTGCAGTGGTACCAGGGACAGGAAAATCACACACCATTTGTCCTTGTTAAGTGGAAGAAATGTACCCAAGTTCATGAATGGGTGGTGTTATATTGTTTTGTGGTGACAATAATCTGTTAAAGGACCTGTGATTATTTATACAATACATGGTTTTATCTAGAATTGATGGCACTTCAGCTTACATGAAATAAACCCTCAAATGACTCCAGGGAAAAATAAGTGGGTGGTCTCAGTCTAACATAATCAAATTTTTTGGCCTTTTTCATTTGTGGTATCTGAGATCCACAAATCTGTAGAGGCAAGGAAGCTTTGAAAGCCATAGAGCATTTGTTTTTAGGGTGAGGAGGCTAAAGAGAGGAGACCGGGGACATCAGAAGATTTGTGAATGAAATGGGGTCAGTTGGTCTGCTTAGACAAAATCAAGCCACCTGAAATAACAACCAGGATGTCTGTCCAGGGAGGGCTGAGGGACAGAAAAGGTTTGAAAATAGAAGTGCTTTCCTGTGTGTTAAGGAGTTTAAGCATCTGTTCTGGTCGTTTACTGAACCCACCTCTGGTTCCTCTGGCAGGTTATGTCAGAGCAAGGTTTAATGGAATGGCAGGGGCCAAAGACATATTGGTGGTCTTTGAATCCCATACAACGAGCCACACATCCACTGGGATAGGTCCGCCCGTTGGAGGCACACACTGGGATGAAACGATATGGGCAGTTACAGGGAAGATCTGAGAGACAAAGAGGGAGAGAGAGAGTTAAAACTCACAGATCAGGACACATAAACACGTGAGCCAATGAAAAACTGACAGTTTATCTATTTGACAACCTCGTCGAATATTCCCCAACCCAAGTGAAATCATAAAAGACGCCAACCAGTAGAAGTCCAATGGACACTTTCTGTGGGACATTTCCTGGTAGAGCAGATTGTTTCTCCAGCAAAGCAGGAACATGTGTTGCAATCAGTCCTAAAGCTCGTCCCGTGGTCTGAAGGTGGAGTAAGCAACAAAAGACAAAGGAACGACTTATTGAAAGCTTCATTATTTCACAAAAAGATAGTTTAAAGTTTTTGGTCCTCTGACTTTGCATATAAAACCAGGGTACCGTACTGGAGACAGAGTCATTACAGTAATGTTACCAAATGACAAGGGGCTCAAAGTCATACTGCAGAGTTACACAGAATAAATGTTTTTCAGCAGCTATGGCCGCATGATGAAACTTAATTCAATACTGCGCTAGTAGGATCCATATATTGGCACTAATCAGCATCAGTCTTGAAGTTCTAGCCTAGGTGTTGTTCAGTAATAGCTTTGGATAACTAATAAGTGGCAAATTCAATTATTAACAAAGGTAGTCATTATAATCACAATAACCAAGTTGTGGCACCATCTGACTATCATGGTATAGTGAAATAGCTCTCAGTCAATTATTGTTTATGAATACCTGACTTGTGATGTATAGTGTTATAGAAAAATAGATAAGAGTGGGAATTTACACAGTGCCATAATAATTCAATCAATCAACAATTTATTGCTGTAGCCCTTTACACATCATCTATAATGGTCACCAAAGTGCTTCACAAAAAAGAAGACATATCAGTTGGCTAAAAGCTAGCCATCACAAAATTTCCATCACGCATTGGAGAATTAGAAGCCTATCTAAATAAAAAAGCTTTGATGGAAACATGTACACCATAAACACAACGACTTCTCTCCAAAATGTACAAATTAAGTCATAAAATTGTTCAACTTCCAGTTAAAATACTTTTGTCAAGAAACTCTAATGTAGTAACATTTAACTAAACTAAGTAAAAATGAAAAGAATAAGAAAAACAACCTTCTGACAAAACAGAAAACAAAACATTTTAATAAAATAATATTTTCACATTTGGTGTTGTCCTACACTGGGTCTGGAATGGGGGTACTGCAGCTGCCAGAACTGCAGTGGGGGTGGGTCATGGATTGCTGCTGCTGGTTCAGGTTGGTGGACTGTCCTCTGGTCCTCCTGAGTTCCAGATAAGGCAGCTGTCTGGTGCATTGGGTTGGGTGGTCAGGTGGGAGGAGGTCTCTCCTGCTTTGTCACGAACTATCTTGCTACCAGGGGGTTATCCATCCATCTCCCATTATTCTAGCATTTAGCAAAGAGAAAATGCCAAATGCTAATTGTTATGAGTACATAACGTCTCATAACTAACGTTATGTACATAACCGATGTACTGTACATGTACTCATAAACAAAACCATTCCTTTAGTCTGTGTCCTGCATGTTGTTGTTAGCAGATCCTCTGCAGAACCTTGACCTGCTGAGGAGGACGTTGGGCCTTTTGAATTAGCTGTGTTGGAGCAGACACATCTACACCTGGAGGGACATCGGCCCTGGAGGACTGGAGCTGGATACCCAGAATCTAGTTTTTATTCAGTGTTCTATTTACTGCTGACTGAATAGAACTTATATTTAAAACCATAAGTCTTATACCTCTTATGTCTTTTAGAAGACATAAGACTTACTCTTTCGTTGCCCCTCTACAATGCAGCCCTTGTCTGTTTCCACACAGGGTATCTCCACGCAGTTCTCCAGACGCCCACTGGTGCCACAGCTGCACATCTCGTAGCAACTGGGAGCTCCATCACGAGTTGGAACTTGGATGAGAGTGTCCTGCTGCACCAGAAATTCAGAAGCCTCTCCCATTTTACAACCTGAAACACACCAAGATCTCAGACACCAAGGTAGAATGCCTAACAGCTAGCAAACACTGCAACAGCAGTGCCCCCTACCTGGCACACAGAGATATGGTTGACAGTTGATTTCATCAAGACAGCCCTTTCTGTTAACCTGGCATAAGTGGTTGCTTTGACATGGATTAGGGTTGCATGGATGGATGATCTCCTCCACTATGGTGGTGCTCAGTGGACTTTGTGCTGGAGGGATTGAAGACCTGAGTCAATTTGTGTTGACAGATTTCATCCAGCATAAAAGCATATCTGTCTGTCTGTCTATAACACAGTTCTATGCTTCTTCAAGAGTTGCTGTTTTAAAATTTCGTCATGCTTTTTTTTTTGTGAACAATTAAAACATTAAAATGAATTTTTATCTGCGTTTTGATAAAGATAATTATGCCCTAAAATGATAATTAAGAGTAGAAAGGAACATGACAGATGTTTATGCATTACATTAAGAAATAAAGTCATAAAAAAACTCAGAAAGTCAAAAGCAATCTTTTTTATTTATGCTACTAGCAATTCAAAGGAAACATTAACAAGAGATCAGGCAGAACTTACAGAAATTAACAGCAATAACCAAAACAACACAACTAAATATAGATCATGATGCTGGTGTAGTTACTCATGTATTTAAACAGTATTTCATCAATGCAAAAAAATTAATAACTCAAAACGGTTATATCTAATTATTCAAAGAAACTACTAAACATCAACATACACTGAACTTTCAAGACGTGACAAGAGACTAAAACAGAGACATAAAATAAAGTTTATGTGTGGATATTGGTGTACATCTTTTGACTGTGCTACCTAATTCCAAGAGGTTGTTTAAAAAATAAAAATTGTCTAATTTAATTTTATAAAATAGTTTTATGCAGAAAGTAGATGATTTAACTTACTGTCTTAAAGGTGGTGCTTAGTTTACTCATGACCGTATTTGGACTGATGGGATCTTCTTTATTTCCATGACAGGATTTTATTATAGTGACGACTGACAGACTGTGCTGTGCCACTATCACACCACAGAAAAAATACCAAATAACATTTTTTCTTAAAGAACAATTGCAGCCAGTCTGACAATTAAATTTTCAATTAATTTATTGAATCAAATATTGCTGGTACTTTCTCAGTAACTGGCTGGAAAGCAAAGATTGGCAAAGTGGCTAACGCTTGTCAGAATGTTCCTGACTGAAGGAGGCTCCTTTAATAAAACTAGAGCAAAGAATAGCTCATTCCAAACAATGGAAGATAAAATATCATAAACAGCAACTTACTGAGATATCTGTGGAGGGGGATGCAGCGCTCAGGGTCATCGATGGGAGACAGCACCTCACAGAGCCTCTCTGGGGTTTGTCCTTCATGAAAGCGTTTCTTATCCCCACACTTGGTCAGAATGTCCACACAGTCTGACCTGAGAGCAGAAGGAAAGTCAAAAGAAAATACAAGATGACATTCAAATTGTTTAAGTGGGAGTATTATGTATTTTCCAAGCACATAGTGCCATTTTATACAACCAACTATGTCACCTTGAGCTGTTATAAAGATGCTAAGTATATCAAACATCACTTAAAAGAAATTTTGCCGCATGTCTCTGATCGCTGAAGACTAGGGGTGCACCCGTTGCAGTTTTCTGTCCAATTGCCAATCATGATCTTTAAAAAGCCTGATCTGCCAATTTTGGTGGATAAGATCGGCTTCACGTTTAAGTATCAACCGATCACCAATCTGATTTATTATGCACCTCTCCTGGAGACATAAATGTAAATGTTCCGTATCACTGAAAACCAGCTCTGTGTAAACGGAGCCTTAGTCAGAAAAGCTTTAGAACTAATTTGAATTTTGACTAAATGTAACGTTTCATAGCTAAGAATGTAGATGTGGTTAAACCTTTCTGAGACGACCTGTTGTGAAACAATGCTATATAAGTAGACTTAATTGAGCTGAATTAATAAAGGATTCCATCTTAAAATAATGTTTGAAGTTTGTAAAACACTCCCCTGTCAATGATAGCAATTCATTTTCAAAGCAAAACTTATTTACTGTGCACTAGAAAGACTGAAATCAAGTAAGCACAAATGGAGAAAAATACTGAGGTATTTTTGTTTGGTGCAGAGGGCAGAAGCCCTCATGAGATTGCAGCACAGTGGAAGTTAATACCTGACAGCTGTGGGATTTCAGCCATAGTGTTTCTGCCTCTCTGTGTCCTTCTAGTCCTGCAGCCACTTTGTCTGTGCAGCCAGGTCTTAAACTTTCCATGAAAGAATCATGGATTCTCCATATGTCCTATGCCTTTTATTTGCCAGAAATCTCACATTCCCCATTAAGACTAAGGGAAGATAAGTTAAAAGTTTGTTCCAGTTGCTCTTTTGCTCCTCTGCTATAGGAACATTATTTCCTCTTCAAGTTAATCAAGATTCTGGGTCATTTTTCATGCTTTATCCCTGTTAAATAGTCACCAGTTTTAACTAGTTTTTACAAAGTCTTGTAACAACTTTGTAACAACTGCTCCAAGATATATGACATTTGAGATTTTCTCCTGGATTTTGATATTGTAGTGATCAGTAGACCTACTTGCATATGACGCTCCCCCTGGATTTGCTGTGGCAGGGTTTGATCTGCAAAGAGCAGGCCACTGCCTTCCACATGTTTGGCAGACACTTCCTGATGTCCAGGACTGGGATGTTCATGAAGGGCATCTTGATCGTCCCGTTGGACCACAGCTTGATGTCGTTCATGGCACCTTGGTCTGATTGCATGTTACAGCTACGGAACAGCTCTGTGGGCCTATAGATACACCCACCCACCCACAAACACACCTTTTTAGAGTAAGTGAAAATGTCTGTTAAATTTATTTTAAAAGTTTTAAGAAAAAATATGGCAGAACTGCAAAACTGCATCTAAAACATGAAACTTCTGGATAAATGACATTTGGACAACTGGGACCAAGTTAATGTGTGACCATAAAGCATAGCTCTATATTTGGAAAAACAAACATCTTGTCCCAAGTGTCAGATGTGATGATTCTAGCTTATTTTCCGGCCACATGAACACCTTGAAGTCCCAAAAGGCCAAGACACACCACTTGAATCCGACTTCTTCCTGATGCACACGATATGACTTCTGGGTCTAGTGTGTCGTTCATGCATGTATAATTTGTTCACTTCAATGAATGAACTAAAGTGAATGACTTCACTGACTGATTTGTTCATTTCTCAGTTCAGGTTAGGCTAGTGGAAGCATGCCACTTGAATGGAACTTCCACATTTTGTGACTCAGAATAATAAAATAAAGATTCATCCTCTTCAGAAGTGTACTGTGATCTGTACACACAGTGCCGTAATGAGTGACTTGCATGATAAACAAATCAGGATGTTAGTACTCTCTGGTCCCTGAGTCAGTATGTACTGCCTCGCTCTTTTTCTGTCTCCTTTCCTCTCAGTCTCATTATTGATCAAAGAGTGTGCAGACCAGCTAGCCCATGTGCTCACGGACCTCTTCAATACATCACTGTATCAGGCCATTGTCCCCTCATGTTTTAAGTCAGCTATTATTATTCCAGTGCCCAAGAAACCAACTATCGCATGTCTTAATGACTTTCGACCCGTTGCATTAACATCTATCATCATGAAGTGCTTCGAGAGAGTGATTAAGGGTCATATAAGCTCTATATTGCCTCCATCATTTGACCCTTTCCAGTTTGCATACAAACCTAATCGCTTGACTGAGGATGCCATCTCCACTGCTCTTCATCTGAGCCTGGTACACCTAGAGAAAAGAAACACCCACGTACGGATGCTGTTTTTGGACTTCAACTCAGCATTCAATACGATCATCCCCCAGGATTTGGTATACAAACTGGTCCTCCTGGGCTTCAATACTCCACTGTGCAACTGGCTGCTAGGCTTCCTCACGGACAGAACTTAGTCTTGTCCGTGTGGGTAATAACATCTCCATTGTAATTTCTTTAAACACTGGCTCCCCACAGAGCTGTATCCTGAGTCCCCTGCTGTTTACCCCAACCACACACCACTCCTCATCAACGACAGAGCAGCACCTGCACTTTCTGAAACGAATGAGAAGAGCTTCCCTCCCTCCTCCCATCCTCTCCACCTTCTACAGAGGAACCATTGAGAGTCTGCTGACCAGCAGTATCTCCATCTGGTCTGGAAGCCGCAAGGCCTCAGACTGGAAATCTCTGGGAAGACAGGTGAAGACAGCGGAGAGTTTCATTGGAACTCCACTCCTCCCTATCCAGAACATTGCACACAGTCGCCGCGTAGCCAGAGCAAACCAGATCCTCTCTGATTCCACCCATCCTCTCCATGGTCTGTTCATCTGGTTGCCGTCTGGCAGGAGAGTCTGTAGCATCCGCTGAGGAACAGCCAGGCTCAGAAATAGTTGTTTCGCACTGTCTATCAGATTGCTCAACAATCCCATCATGAAGACTGTCTGAGACTGTTTGAAAATAGTAATTATTATTTGTATATTATTTAATTATAGGCACACTTTAGGGTGACCAGACGTCCTCTTTTTCCCGGACATGTCCTACTTTTCAGACCTAAAAAGATGTCCGGGGGGAATTTAAAAATCGTCCGGGATTTTGGTCAACTGCCTCAAAACACATTACATAGCTTACAGTGCATTGTGATTACATTGCCACTCCGTTCCACTACTCCATTCCAGGTTTCTTTGTATGGCAAATTAGTCACGCCCTTCTCCCCAAATCCAATCACGTTGCATTATGTGTGCGAGTGTGTGTGGGAAAAATAAAGATAGCTGAGTTGACTTGTACACCGGCCGCTAGACTAGTTAAACCTTAAGTGTGACAGGCGATAGCACATGTGTGTCTGCCGATTCTACGGCAAAAATCCCTAAACGAAAGTGTACGTTTACGGAGGAATTAAAGAAAAGATTCCCGTGCTTTCGTCAAGGTCGTGATCCCTATGAGGCGGAGTGTTTGACGTGTAAGGCAGGCACTTATGTGTCTGTGGCAAATAAAGGTGCCAACGACCTGCAAGTGCACGTGAATTCAGCAAAGCACGCGAAAGCAGCCAGGGGCGAAAGCTCTTCGGCTAAAGTCACAGATTTCTTGTGACATTTCCGAAATGTCCTGTTTTCTTTAATTTCCTTCATTGAACCATTAAATTTACAGGCACTAGGGCACTGCGCACGGCCCTGCGTGTCACGTAATCCCTGAGCCGAGTCAGTGTGGGCAGCCCTGTTCTTAATCAGAAGGTAGATAGCGTGGCTGTCAGTACGCCAACAACATGCCAAAGCGCAAATGTATGGAGTTTCCCCGCTTTTAGAGCCCCCCCCCTCTGCAGGTTGTCCTGGTTTTCCCAAAGTAAAATATGGTCACCCTAGCACACTTGTGTTTTTGTGTGTGGCCAAAAGCGAGGACATTTCATTGCCAATTTTACTTATGTTTCTTTATTGATATGACAATAAAAATAAATCTAAGTCTCTAAGTCTACTGTTTGTACTTCAGTCTATTAAGATGTGCGTGTGTGCGGGGCTGGGGGCGTGGGGGTGTTTACAATATTAGCCGTTAGCTTGGAGAAACAGAGCATGCTGGACTGTGCGTCATGCAGTACACAGATTGTGCTGAGGGAGGTGCTGTTTTACACACATGTACTGTGTGATCAGTTTGGAAACAAGCTGAAATCAAAGGCAAACCTCTGAAAGTACTATTTAAAGGGATTAGAGTTTCTTCACCACTTCAGCTAGCACATTAGAAAAACATTTGAATAATGATTATCAGAAATTTGTGGTTTTTTGATCGTCTATTTTTGTTTCTGCTCTGGCAATTTGTTCCTGCCTTGTAATTTCTCAAATACATTATTTTAAAATGTGTGTTTGTTTAGCAGAACAACTAGAAAGAAAACATTGAAAATGGAAAAAAAGAAGAAATAACATCACCTCTATTCCTACTTTTTATAAACATAAATATTAACTAAAACAAACAAAACAGCCAGTACTGAGATAATGAGACCGATCCAAAAGAACAAAGAAATCTTTCTGTACAATATTGATGTGTGTAAGGTGTGATGCCATGATAATGCATCAGCTGTGTAAGGTTTCGTGAGCTTGGCAGTGGGAAGGTGTATGACCTGTTGTTGAAGTTGGTGCAGTAAGTCAGGTCCTTGCAGCCCAGCTGGCATGGCTCTCTGACATCTGCCAGGCAGTTGATGAGCTCCATCTCCCTTGGGTTGTACTCACACAGCTGATCAAAGTCTTGCCATGTCTGGCTGCCCCAGTGGGTGCTGATCTGGTGGCACTTTTCCCTGTCATAGCAGAGCACAGAATCTGTTACAACCAGCCAGCAGAAAGCATGGTGTTCTGGTTTCCATGGCACCTCACCTGCAGACCGATGTGTTTGCCTTTGAGCAGCAGTGTAGTTTGGCGCAGTCCATCTTGGCTGGATGGGGGGTCTCCTCCTCGGGTGGGGAAGGAGGGTGAGCTCTGCTCAGGAAACACTGCCACATTGGATCCTGAGGGAGGGGCTGGGTGCCACACTCTTTAATAAGGCCCTCCATGATCTCTTGGTCTGTATTCATGGTGCGGAGGAGATGGCGGCAGGCCGTCTGGCAGTTTGGGGCTTCAGCGCGGTCACAGCAGTACAAACCTGGAGGAGATCATGGCAGAGACTCAGTGGTGCTGCAGTATCTGGGTGACTGACATGGCTGCATACACATGACAGATATGCACTACATCAGGAGTTTGTGGCTGAATTTCCATTTGCAGTTTTTGCTGTCAATTTCAGTTTTATTTTAAAAAACGGTTACAAGAACAGAATTTAAGATATAGCTGTAAAGCCTTTTTGCCATCTCCACTCGGTGTGACTCTGTGTGAGTGACAGAGGAGTCATGATCACACAATAGCCTTGTCCGAATTCAGGGGCTGCATCATTCGAAGGCTGAATTTGTAGGCTGCTTAAATCATAATGCGGCAACAAGGCCCGTCTGTTTGAAGACTCATCCAAATGCAGCTTTCAAATGCGTCCTTCGTTTTCCCAGATTTGAAGGATGGGTCCGGTGTATCCTTCATGGCCCACCATATCCCATAATTCACTGCAGGTCCAAAACAGGCGTTCAGGCAAAGCGTCAATGGCGTGACGAGCGGATAATTATTTTGCTATATTACACTTTAAGCGACACAACAGGTAACACTAAACTTGATTCTATGATGAGAGAATATGAAGCTATGCAGCTCTTCAGGTCTGTTGGATGAAGACAGACATACTGTCAATGGGGCTGCGAGCAGGGTAGGACTCGGTGAAGTTGTTAACGCATTCGACGAGCTTAGGGCTGTGACTCTTGCAGAAGTCTTTGACGGTCTTGATCTGGGATTCTGTTGGCGTCGAGTCCGTCCTGAATATGGCATCGCAGAAGTCCCTGCAGTTGGTGTGACGGCCCACAAAACCACAACATGCCGAGCCCACTGAAAGATAAACCCAAGGGATTGTCTGAGATAATGGATAAAAGCATTTTCTGTAATTCCAACTTCATCATTCTATCATAGACTGTGAAGTATTCTCTGGAGATTTAAGAACTAGGTCCCAGAATACTAGAAACAGGAATACAGATAAACCCATCAACTTAACAAATGTTCTACTGGGGTGTGTGTGTGTTAGGAAAAGATTATGTTCTTAGAATTTGTGTTTTTCACTCTTTATTTGGTCATTATTTAGTGCATGAGACTACAAACTTACTTTCATTTTTGGTGATGCAGCTGTAGAGAGAGTTCTAAAAAGAGAGAAGGGAAAAACATAGCAAGATAATTGCCGCTGACATTCAGATAACTCAAATAATAATCATTCATATATGCACTAAGAAGTTGTCAGCTGAGACGAGTCAGTCAATTTAAAGTTTGACTGATTCTGACTTGTGTCCAGCTGGTGGAAAAGTCAAAAATCTAATCGGATCAGCCAATGCACCAAATTTGAACAATGAAGGTTTTTATTTTTTTAAACAAATATGTTAATGTAATGTTGAAAAAGTACAAAAGACTTTGATCAATAGCTGAAACATCAATAATGTTTTCAATCCTCATTCTAAGGGACCAAATGTTTGTGCACCTCTTAGCTTCTGTGAAATTTGTTCAGGAGTTGTTGCTGGAGAAAATAGAAAATAATTTTGCCACAACTTTGTTCTGCTCCTAGGAGTAAGCTGGTTTCTAAAGACCTGTGGGGTCTGAATGGTTTGTATTTGACAAGTATAACTCAGGGATCTGTTCTTTACAGCACTTTGACTAAATCAAAAAACAAAAACATCTTACACTGCAGCTGTATAAAGCAATGGAAGTTTGCAATAGAGATGAAAATGCTGTTTCAGTTAATATTAGTCTCAATGTTTTAAGGTGTAGCCTAGAAAAAGATGTTTCTGGTAACATCTTTGTGTCCTTGTGTTTTCTTTGGTCAACGGTTTTAAGTTTGTAAATCTCTGATGGATTTTTCTTCTTAATCACATTTACCATGTTGAATAATATAACCCTGATCCCAATCAAGATTTTAAGTACTTTGAATGTTGTTTAGGGTTCTTTTACGCCCTAATGGATGAGTTCGTGTATTTTTTAGAGTAACATTAATACACCAGATACTTTTGGGAAGGTTTGCCACTGTTCTGAGTCTTCTTCTTCGTTGGTTTTCCAATGTCCCATTCAGACTCTTATGTCAATGTCAGCTGTTCCTGAAATGTCCCTGGATTTCAGGAAGATTGGGTTATGATGTGTTGGTTTATATGTTTTCCTGTACTTGTTAATAGGCAAGTATATGCAATAAGTGATAATGATTCCTAAAAATATGTGCTCAATCATAGTTAATTAATAATTTAAACAGGAAGTAATAACTTTTCAAACATTGATTTGGGTAACTTTTATCTGCTTCTTCTATATCTACTCTCATTAAGTAAAAAAGATTTTTCCTCAGATTCTTACTGATAGATTTCAACCAACTACACTGATGCTCGCCTCTTTCAGAGATCTGAATAAGAGTCTGGAAATGTGTGGGTTGCAGAAGGCTTGTCTTTACCTCGGTGACCTTTTTGCATACTTTTGTTATGTCATTTTTAGATGAGGCCTAGAAGAAGAACACAAATGAATCTCTTTAGACAATTTTATGCTGAATTACATTTAGAGTCAAAGAGACGGTTAAATAAAGTCAACAGAAAAACATCATATGATGAGAAACACTTTCACCCTAAGGATCTGACCTGTTTGCATTCTCTACGACACTCTCCTGCGATGGCCAGCTCACAACAACCAAGCCCAACCCAACCATCGGACTTCTTGGAAACACCTGGAAGCAAATCACCAACTATGCAAAATTCTTCAACAAAGACTGAAGCCATGTATCAATAAGAGTTATTAATAAGTTTTGTATCTGTTCTGCTTTTTGTTTTTTTTAATGAAAGCCAAATTATGAAAGATATATTTGTGAGAGCTGTGGTGGAGATGTGAGGGATGTCATTAAGTGAAGCTGGCACATTGAGGAGTCTGAACAGAAACTGCTGTTCCTGTGCAGTGTAAGAGAATCGATCAAATCTCAGAATGAGGAAAGCTTTTGCACATTCCTGAGACTGCCTGGAGGCCAAGTGTTCCACAGGTACAGAAGGAAAGAATAAAGGCTTTCCAATCTGGAGGCCATTAGGACTGTGGATGATTCCCCCCCCCCCATGAGTGGGCAGAAAAATTCAGGCTTTTGATATCTAGCCTGTTTTTTTGCTCAGCGATTCTTGGGCCTGGATACAGCCCTACCAGCTACCATTCAGTGTAATGCAAGCAGACTGAGGTTACCTACATGTAATGATTCATAAAGTCAAAGTTTTACAGATAGTAAATAAGTATCAAAACAAACATGGTTGGGATGGTAATTGCAATGTTCAAATGGTATTTGAACAAAGATCAAAGCATCTTTATCCATCCATTCATTCTTTATCCAGCATGCTCATCCTTTTGGGGTCAGTGAGGTTTGCTGGTGCTCGGCTTTGATGAAGCTGTATCAATCAGGGAATCTATTAATCACAGTGCTTATGCTGTCAGACTCCCATGTCTTGGCTGATGAGGGAAACCTGATCCTGACTTAAAGCCTGTTGATTCTACCACAGGTTTTTTGGTTGTCCTGGTGATATAAGGTATATCACCTTATCAAAGCCAATAAGAAACAGATTCTAGTATTTTTAAAACACATTGTGTAGCTCCCACACATACTACATACTACACATACTCAGGTGTGTGTAGTCTGTGAGCCGTGCAGACTCTGGGTGCATTCTACTGTATATAGTAGCGTACTGATTTCCTACATCTCGATTTCAGCCAACGTGTCGACAGATGAGGGGGAAAAGTACATAAGACTAATCAAACAGACTGGTGATGAAAAAAGGGAACCTAACAGATTGTGCATGTCTGTCTATTACCTGACTGCAGTGTGAGTTGGTGGTGCTGGATGATCTGAAACATCCTGGCTCAGAGGTGCCTTGTTGTGTTTAGTAAGCATGGCGGACAGAAGCCAGCTCTAGATTTTCATTCTCCATGAACTGTCTGGCCGGACATTGTAGTCAGTGAGGTAAAACCCAGTTACAATGCATTCTAGTCTGTAGATGTCTGTTACAGGTACTGGCTTCTCCAGACCCTTTCAGACCTTTTACATGTACTGAGGACAAACCTGCTTTCATTTCTTAAAATCACATGGTATCAATGGATATACTAACTCTGGGATTTGATGGCAATCCCAGTTGAGATTAGTTATTAGGTAGGACTCTGGTTGTGCTCTACCAGGCCAGCAGATGGACAGGAGAGCTGGAAAAGGACTGTAGAATGGGTTATTTCTTTGTCTGCATGTGTCTTGAATTCACCCAATAACTCTTTAGACAGTGCTGGGAGACCCAGCACACATTCTGACAATGGATGTTTTGACGTGCCAACTTGGAGGTTTGACTACCTGTGCAGTTCCCTTCAGGAACCAATTCATATTTAGATCTGTTTTTACCTAATTTATAATTTTCTTGTATTTTCTTAATAAACATACATTTGGGACAAAATGCTTTATGAAACACATCATTAGCAATCTCACACAATTATAACTAATCTTTTTGTTATTCCTGTCAGTGTCTGTCAGCAGTCTTGCCTTACCTGGGAGTGTAGAATTGATGCACATCCAGAGCTCATTCTGTAGAAACAAAGTGAATGTTAGTTTTTCTTTCTTTCTAATTACTCTTGTTAATTGATCTGTGGCTGTAGGTGAGCAGTCCTGGATGAAGTCAATGCACTGCCGTCGATTCTAAGCTGCAAAGAAAAGATTCTGACATTTGGAGCTTGGAACAAAAATATCCTTAATCCATACATGTTGCAATCAGCATGTGCAACATTTGAAAAATATTAGTTTGGATACCCCTACCTCTCCTTGGGCTGCCACCTTATGGTGGTGGAGGGGTTTGAGTGCCCCAATAATCCTAGGAGCTATGCTGTCTGGGGCTTCATGCCCCTGGTAGGGTCACTAAAGGCAGACAGGTCCTAGGTGAGGGACCAGACAAAGCACAGCCCGAAGACCCCGATGACGAACGGCAACTTTGGATTTGGTGTTCCTTCGCCCGGACGCGGGTCACTGGGGCCCCACTCTGGAGCCAGGCCTGGAGGGGAGGCACGATGGCGAGCGCCTGGTGGCAAGGCTTTTTCCCATGGAGCCCGGCCGGGCTCAGCCCGAAAAGGAAACATGGATCCCCTCTCCCATGGGCCCACCACCCATGAGAGGGTGGTGGGCCCATGGGATTGGGTGCAGTGTGTGATGGGTGGCGGCCGAGGGAGGGGACCCTGTATGTCCAATCCTAGGTTGCAGAAGCTAGCTCTTCGGACGTGGAATGTCACCTCTCTGGTGGGGAAGGAGCCGGAGCTAGTGTGTGAGGTTGAAAGGTTCCGGCTAGAAATAGTCGGCCTCACCTCGACGCATGGCTCTGGTTCTGGAACCAGTCTCCTTGAGAGGGACTGGACATACTTCCACTCTGGAGTTGCCCACGGTGAGAGGCATCGAGCAGGAGTGGGGCCTCCTGGGGACTCTCTTGTTCTGCTGGGGTACTTCAACACTCATGTGGGCAATGACAATGATACCTGGAGGGGCGTGGTTGGGAGGAACGGCCCCCCTGATCTGAACTTGGGTGGTGTTCTGTTGCTGGACTTCTGTGCTCGTTACGGATTGTCCATAACGAACACCATATTAATGCATAAGGGTGTCCATATGTGCACTTGGCACCAGGACATCCTAGGCCGCAGTTCAATGATTGAGGTGCGGAGCAGCATGGTTTTCGTCCTGGTTGTGGAACACTGGACCAGCTCTACACCCTCAGTAGGGTGCTGGAGGGTACATGGGAGTTCGCCCAACCGATCCACATGTGTTTTGTGGACTTGGAGAAGGCGTTTGTCCGTGTCCCTCGGGGAGCCCTGTGGGGAGTTCTCCGTTTGTCCTGCCTCAAGTAGAGGAGTTCAAATATCTCAGGATCTTGTTCATGAATGAGGGAAGAAGGGAGCAGGAGATCGACAGGCAGATTGGCGCAGCATCTGCTGTGAAGTGGGCGCTGTACCTGTCTGTTGTGGTGAAGAGAGAGCTAAGTCAAAAAGCAAAGCTCTCGAGTTACCGGTCGATTTACGTTCCCACCCTCATCTATGGTCATGAGCTTTGGGTCATGACCGAAAGAACGAGATCGCGGATACAAGTGGCCGAAATGGGTTTTCTCCGTAGGGTGTCTGGGCTCTCCCTTAGAGATAGGGTGAGAAGCTCAGTCATCTGCGAGGGACTCAGAGTAGAACCGCTGCTCCTTCACATCGAGAGGAGCCAGTTGAGGTGGCTCTGGCATCTGATCAGGATGCCTCCTGGACACCTCCCTGGTGAGGTGTTCCAGGCACATCCCAGCGGGAGGAGGCCTGGGGAAGCCAGAGGGTCATAGTCCCACACTGGAGGGACTATGTCTCTCTGCTGCCCTGGGAATGCCTTGGGATACCCCCGGAGGAGCTGGAACAAGTGGCTGGGGAGAGGGAAGTCTGGCCTCCCTTCTGAAGCTGCTACCCCTGCGACCCGACCCAGGATAAAGCGGAAGAAAATGGATGGATTCCTCTACATTTGCAATAAATATTACTTCCCCCAATGTTGTTTCTATTGCTTTGGAAAATAAACTATTCCACTTGATTGATGAGAAAATTCATATAGGGTTAAAACTCCAGTCGGGGTTTTCCTGGTTGCTTACAACAATGTGCTGCACCACATGCTCCAAGCATTAACACCAGAATGACCCTCTAGTTCAGGCTGCTGAAAACTGGACTGGTGATGTCAGTCCACCCAGTTTACAATGTCCACCTTTTGCTGTACATTGTCTGTAAAACATTGCCTAATAACAGAAATTCCAGATGACACTTTCACAAAGTCTTTATCAATTCTTTGACACCATACAGGAAGTGACCACAACTTCCATCACCATTTAAAATCTACAGGCCTGTAAGTGAGCTGCTGCTGTGCATGTGCATGTGTATGTGCATTATAATCATACCAGAAACGCATAACTCTAAGTTTTACCCCAAAGTAACCGACAGAGTTGAGTAATGCTGTCGGATGCAGGTAATGACAGCTAAATGATGCTCAGCTAATATTACAGCATCTTAAGCCTGTTAACAAGTAGCCCGCGGCTCCCGAGCTGTTACCTACGTTCAGCTACGTAGATTCATTTTGGCCCCCAAAATAAGTCCATGCCCCCTGATAACTTGCTTAACCGTGGCCCGCCAACAGTAAACTGCCTCGTATGCCGACATTTCAAGCTCATGTCCCTGCTGGCGCTTCTAAGCTTCATCTCTCACCAAACAATTGTCCGAATTCGCATGCTATTCCCAGGCCATCCTGTCATTTCTAAGTCTAGAAATCCAGCCTATCCTCTAGCTTTCCCAGGTTTCACTCTCGCGCATTCGTTCCAGTCCCTCTTCCTAGCCAATCATCATAAGGCACCTACAAGCCATCCTTGCTGTCCGTTAGCAACAAACTACCAGACTTGCAAGCTGTTCTGAAGCCACGGCCCCACCCAGAGGAACAGAACCTCCAACATCATTGCTTAGGTCCAAGTCAAGTTAGTTCGCATGGTACGTTTCACAAGTGCAAAAGCTTTACATATCATATGTTTAAGAAAAAAAAAAAGTTCACCATCGCCCATATTCTCAACCCCCATGGGGGTGAAGCCAGCACCTCCTTATCGCTGGGAGTATAGGATGGCACCTCCTCTCTAATTTTCCCTTTCTATTCAGCCTGTCGTGCATGGCCCTTTTGAGGGGGAATCTCCACGCAGCTGGTTCAGCTCCAACCTCCATTTCAGCAGCTCGTGTCCTCAGCATTCTACGAAACCCGTTTCACTTCTGTAACCTGTTTCCTGAGGGGTCATTTCTGCAAGCGTCCCCACATCGCCGCTCTCCACCATAAGCTATCATTTTTGACCCACAAAGCCGAATTTCCACCATTTTCCTTTCCATCATTTGCCATTAATCAATTTAATTGCCACTAATCAATCTAATCACCTCTGCTCATTGCAGATCTGGCCTTCATCTACTAACATCCCGCCATTCGAACACTCTCGCTTCCCCAGCTGGCCTTCATCTACCAGCATCCTGCCATTCTAACACTCTCGAGGATAAGCTATCTCTCCCAGCCTTCGTTCAGTCCAGTCCAGCTACTAGACAAAATAATTTATTTCAAACACTCATCCACGCAACGTAATTTTATTCCCTATAGTTCCTCAGTTTCTCATCCTCATTTCTAATCTTAGTTTCATCTTCATGCTCATCCATCGTTCCAAGCCCCTGCATTTTCGCAACCTTGAGGCTGTAATTTATATACGACATCATTCAACTCTTTAGATCACGTTTAACCAGTATTCAAGGTATTCTCTCGACCTTACGCCAACAGCTTCATAGTCATCTTCAGCATTCTCTTCATATAATTTTACGTATCTCATCTCCGTCTTCATAGCTTCCCTCAGTGTCTGATGAGCACTGCGCAGTTGACTGGTGGTGGTTGGTGAACCTCACGCAAAGTGCATACACTCATCCAGCAAATGTTATGCTCATCTTTCCCCGTTGTCCTTCACTCCCCTATTTTAAGTTTCATTCCAGAATGTCCCCATATCTCGCTCGCATCCTCTAATGTCACCCTGCGGATCTAATCCTAGTTCTAGCATCTCACCTCCAGCAGCAGGCAGCTATCTTCTCATGTTCTAATCTATTCCCTCTCCCATCCTATTCTTGCTATCTCAGTAACATGCAGCTGGCCTCTTTCCTACAGCTAAAACATCATTTCAGCTGGTCTACTCTACAAGCATCCGGCTATTCCACGCCCAACTATGTCTCCAGCTGACCTTCATCCACTGGCTTCATATCATTTTCCCCTACTATCAGTATCGTCACCCTGTATAGACTCCGTAAAGTCCCAGCCCGTAAGCCCCTAGCTGGCGTAGCTTCCCGGCCATTTCTCACTTTCCCAGTCTCTAACTCCCAGCTTCGGCCCCATCCTCAGCTTTCATTTTTGGGGGATATTATTTCTAATAGCATACTATTTCATAGCATCACCACATTACCCCAGTCGGCCTTCATCTACCAGCATTTCGCCATTTCACTCAAAGCGGCGCCCCTAAGCTGGCCTTCATCTACCAGCATCCTGCCATTTCATTCATAGCAGCGCCCCCAAACTGGCCCACATCCACCAGCATCCAGTCATTTCACGCATAGCGGCGTCCCCAGCTGGCCTTCATCTACCAGCATCCAGTCATTTCGTGCATAGCAGCATCCCCAGCTGGCCTACATCTACCAGCATCCAGTCATTTCGTGCATAGCAGCATCCCCAGCTGGTCTTCATCTACCAGCATCCAGTCATTTTGTGCATAGCAGCATCCCCAGCTGGCCTTCATCTACCAGCATTGATTTTGCATCCAGCGTCCCCTGCTGGCCTTCATCTACCAGCATGCCGCTTTTTAATGCCGCGCCGCTTCCCCAGCTGGCCTTCATCTACCAGCATACCGCTCTTTAACGCCGCGCCGCTTCCCCAGCTGGCCTTCATCTAACAGCATCCAGTCATTTCATGCATAGCAGCATCCCCAGCTGGCCTTCATCTACCAGTATTGATTTTACGCACAGCGCCCCCAGCTGGCCTTCATCTACCAGCAACCGGCCATATCATGCACCCGGCGTCCCCAGCTGGCCTTCATCTACCAGCATGCCACTATTTAACGCCGCATCACTTCCCCAGCTGGCCTTCATCTACCAGCACCAAACCATTTCATGCCTCACCGCGTCCCAGGTGGCCTTCATCTACCCACATCCCGTCATTTCATGCCTCGCACCATCCCAGTGTCTTTCATCTACCAGTATCTCGCCAATACACGCCTAGCGGCATCCCCAGCTAACTGTTATCCATCAGCTTCATAATTTACCCCTATCACAGTAACATCACCTACTACAATCTCTTTAAGTCCTAGCCTGTAAGCCCTGAGTTAGCGTAGCTCCGCCACATTACTTTGTGACCCTGATACTAATTCCCCGGCCTCTGCCCCGGCCTCAGCCTCCTTTTCGGGGGATGACATTCCTAACCTACATCGGGAATGCTCATCCGAGCTTATTGCATTTCACAGCTCGATGTCCTCAGCTGGGGCCCGAGCGCCAAAGAACTTTAAATTCATGCATGTCAATAAACCTTTTTAATCGCTGTTTTTTCAGTCTGAGTCTCTCCAGATTGAAATAAAGCCTAGGCGCAAATTCAAACTGGAAGACTCTTTAGCCCCACCTGCATCATCCAATCGGCGCATCCCGCTCATCGCCGCTGACCTATCAACGCTGGACCAAGCCACATCACGTCCAATCACCGACTAAGGCCCAGTTGATAAGGACCTCCATCCATGGCATCTTCTGCTTTCCAGCTGCGCTCAACCCTCCTCCACCCCTTCTCCACCTCCTCTCTTCAGGCTCGCATCCTTTACCGTCTGGTCCCGGGGGATGACATTCCTAACCTACATTGGGAATGCTCATCCGAGCTTATTGCAATTCACAACTCGATGTCCTCAGCCGGGGCCCGTGCGCCAAAGAACTTTAAATTCATGCATGTCAATAAACCTTTTTAATCGCTGTTTTTTCCATCTGAGTCTCTCCAGATTGAAATAATACACCTCCACCAAGCACCCGGTGTGTTCTTAATTACTCAAATTAATGGGAGGGTCTAACAATTACCAACATAATCTAAGCAATTCCAAATATAAAAATTAATTACAAATTTTGGTTCTAAACTAACTTAAATATATTCTAACTGCCCAAAGAAAAAAAGTTAATTGGTAGAAATTACAATCCACAAAATTTAGCATAAATGCCCACAACACGGCCGTACTAGCACATTTTAATTGGAAATCTGTCCTATTTTTAATCAGAAATGTGAATTTTAGAATTTTTGTTTAAAATGGAAGAGGCTTTTTTCCAGCTAAAATCTTAAATCCAGTCTTTGCATCTCAGTAACATGAACATAATTGTCGTGTTTTGAAGAGCAATTTTGGATGGGATGGAGATTGACAGACCAAACCTAATGATCTTTCGATTCAAATAGTTTCTCTTGAAAACAATATTCTGTTGCAGAGGAAACTCAAAGTAAGAAGCTGTCAATTTTTTCCCCATTTTTCAATTCCATAAATTTAAACAGAGTAGAAAAACAAGACTAATCATACTAAACACAAGTTTGTCTGTCTGCTCTTGCTATGTGGAGGGATTGAACTATCCCTCCACATAGCAAGCTTTAGAGCAGTGCAGTGTGTGAAACAATCATGTCATGATCAACACTCTGTCAGTGTCTGCTGGCCGCTGAAGAGAAATTCCCATCAGGATGAATCAGAAAACCCATGATTTAACAAACAATACATGAATTTAAATGACACAGGGGCCAGTGAATGCAGATGAATACATTCCATCTTGAATGAGTCAAAGCTGAAATCCTTTAGGTGTGTGGACAGTAATTTTTCTCAGTAAAACTAATTGTGCTATCCTCTATGAGACATTCCAGGTCTTTCTTCTGGAAAGTATTTTCCAAAGACTAACATTTACTGTGACTTTTCCTTGCATTTTCACCGTCAAAGAGAATCAATACTGAGCAAATATAAATAACTTAAAATGTCCTATTACTTAGGTTTACTGGGAATAATTACAAGAGGATTCAACAGTCTCTTGAGCATTGAGAACTACTGTGGCTCAAAATGTTGATCAAAACAGAAATGTTTTTCCAATGTTAGAGGCGTCCATAAAAAGAAAACTTTCTTACCAGAGACTCAGGACAGTAATTGGGTAACCTCTGGAGGAGATGCTTTAGGCGTGACTCACTTTTGATGGTTGCAAGCTGTGGGATAAAAGTAAAAAAAAAAAAAAAAATTAAAAACCTATCAAATCCAAGAATGTCTACATACCATGTCTGTTTGAATAATATAAAACTGTCTAAGAAAACTTTCCATGTGATTTATCTTTTCTGAAAACTGGGGAAAAAGGGAAACTTGGCTAAAACCATGATTGTGGTTGTAACCAGCAGAGTAAAACACCAGGGTCCGTATTGTCAAAGATTCTCAGAGTCCTCTCAAGAGCGCTCCTATCCTGGCCTAGACATTAGCTTAAGAGTGATTCAGTCAGCTGCTGAGCCACTCTGAGTGAGGAGATGACAGGATTGACTATCTTAAGCTGCTTCTCCATTGTCAACTTTACTCTTACCAGTTGGGTGCCACCCCAGTTTGGAGCATTTCCATTAAGGTCTGTTCCTCACTGCTGTAGACGTGAATATGGTAGGATCGCACACTCACAGCCAATCAAAGCCAAAACTAGACATATTCATTTATTTCAGAAAAGACTCAGAGTAATGTCACACAGTCTTCATCTGGCTGTTCTATCACCATCTTGACTGTATGAAAGCAGATTTCCACTTCAATGATCGAACGTAAGAGATCCATAATGGTTGGACCTAACTAAGTACATCTCTTGAAAGTGAGCAAACTTTGCTTCCAAACATCGAGCATCGATAAGTGAGGTTGGCTAATCTCACAACCCATCAATTTATTAGCAATAAGGAGATTTTCAAATGTTTCTAAAAATAATCAAACTTTGGTACTGTCAGTCAGTGAACAGTGTATTGAACTGATTGCTGTAAAAAGGAATTGTAGTCATATCTGCAGACTTGTGACACATCCGACCCAGATTGAGCCCCTACTTCACCTACTCAGCAATTCCTTCAGGCCTCAAAAAGAGACTCTCTGAAATTACTTTGAAAAGGTACAAGCTTTGTCCATTGCATTATGCATTTGCGATCAGATTGCCAACCAGTGGCAATTTGACGCAATACATTTAGAAATATGTTTTATTAATAGTGTTGAAAATTGATTAATATAACTGTGTGTGTATCACTTTAAGAGCTCAGGAAGCCATCTGAGTAATGTTTGCTGTGATTGGTTCATTGTAATTTCAAGCTGCCAATAGCCGTTGTTGTAGTAAGAGCACATGTTCAGTGTTAGATGAGCAGAAAGTTTATGAAGTAGTCGATAGAGACCATTCAAAGCTGTTTGTTCAAGAGACTGGGAGCGTGTAAATGAATACAAGTAAGTTTCAATCACACCCAAATCCTCTACTGTTTTACTCAGCACAGGACCTAGGACCACAGCTGCTGTCCCTCCACAGACATGTTCTATTTCCACAGAGTCATCCCCAGCCAGTCAGAAATCTAAGTTATACTGCCCATATTGCAATAACAACCAACATCTTCTGAATCAATGCACAAACTTCAGTAACCTCACTAAGGATCAGAGAGAAGTATGGATTCAGAGTAATTGCATTGAGAATACAGGCAATGTATTCTCCATGCATGTATTGGAGATTACATACAAAGGAGAATACAACACCTGACGAAGAAGTAAGGAGGGTTGTGGAGAACAACTTCTACATTGACAACTGCTTGTATAGTCTGAGTTCTAAGGAAAAGGCAAAGGGGTTAGTTGACAGGCTTCAGTCACTACTTCTCTCTGGAGGGTTTGAACTCAGACAACGAGCAAGAAGTGTCCCTGAAGTGTTAGCTCATCTTCCAGATGAAGCCAGAAGTGGCAGCAACGAGCAATGGTTGGCCCAGAACAATCTAGAACAGCAAGAAACGGCACTCGGCCTACGCTGGGATTGTGAGGAAGATGAGCTGGGTTACAGATATAGTTCAGTGCCAGAGAAAAAGCAAACAATGCGCTACATTTACAAAGTTCTGGCAAAACAGTATGATCCACTTGGTTTCATTACACCTTTTACCACAAGAGCGAAGATTAATGTTTGGCACTTATGGGACAAGCGTAGAGAGTGGGATGACCCTCATTTGCCTGAAGACCTTCTTAAGGCATGGTACAAATGGGAAGGAGAGCTGGAACACCTCCACTGACTAACCATCCCACGGTGCTACAATAGCTCTGAAACAGATATGCAGAACTGCAACAAGGCTCTCCACATATTTTGCGATGCATCTGAACAAGCTTACGGCTCTTTCGCATACCTTCGTACAGAGAAAGCTTGCCATCACAGCTTTTGTGATGGCAAGATCCAGAGTGGCTCCCAAATGTCAACAGAGCATTCCAAGAATGGAACTGTGTGCTGCTCTGACTGGTGCACAATTGACAAAACTACTAATCGCTGAGTTGACCATATCAGTACAACAAGTCGTACTTTGGTTTGACTCCACAACTGTACTAAAATAGATCCAATCAGACTATACATAGACTATATACAGACTATATAGATTTAAAATTTTTGTCGAAACCACAGAGGCTGAGATCCAAGAACTCACCGGTTCTATGACCTGGCAATATGTAGAATCACTAAATAACCCGGTTGATGACATCACTCGAGGAAAATCTCTGGAGTCCCTTATCAACTCAAACAGGTGGAGTCAGGGCCCAGCTTTCCTCTTGCTTTCACCAGACCGCTGGTCTAGTCCTCTTAAATTGAGGGATGTGGATGAGTGTGAACTAAAGGTCGTAGCCTTCTGTGGAGCCACAATGCAGATTGCAAATTCCATATCTTTAGCAGACAAAGTATGTTCCTTTCAAGAACTCATTGAACACACTGCAATATCTGCTCACGGGGCGGCTCCTTCCCAACATCACCTCTCAGTGGATGACTACAAGGATGCAGAGTTGACAATTTTACAGCAGACTCAACTGGACTGTTATCCAGATGATTATCAGCTGCTGCAAACAGGGCAAACTGTGCCACCCTCAAGCAGACTTGTTAAACTGGCTTCAGAGTATGAGACAGAGATTAAACTAATCAGAGTTGGTAGACGTCTCCAACATAGTGACTACCTGGTCACAGAAGAAAAGCATCCCATTTTGTTAGATGGCACCCATCCTGTCACTAAACTTATCATTAAACAGTTTGATCATAAGCTCCATCACCCAGGGCAGGAAAGTGTGTTTTCGGAACTACGCAGACACTACTGGGTCATTAAAGGAAGGGAAGCAGTCAAACGGCTTCAACGAGAATGTCCACTCTGTCAAAAATGGCATGCAACACCAGTGCCAATTCCTTGTGAACATTGGCAGGAGAAACAAAAAGAGATGGGGTATTCTTTTTAAGTGTCTCACAACACGAGCAGTTAACATTGATGTCCTCACAAACATGATCTCTGATTCATTCTAATGGCTCTCAGGCGTTTTGTATCAAGGCGAGAAAAACCATCAGAATTACTCTCTGATTGTGGGACAAATTTCAAAGGATGTGAGCGAGAGCAAAATGAAGCCTTTCAAAAGATGTGTCCTACAATTCAAGACCACCTCTCCAAACAACAGATAAGGTTCAGCTTCAACTCACCTGATGAGCCCCATTTCGGGGGAGTTTGGGAGCATGAAGTACGATCAATCAAGTCAGCACTAAGAGTATCCCTTGGAGCTCAGACTGTCACCAAAGAAGTTCTCAGAACATTGCTCATTGAGGTTGAGGGGGTACTACACTGGGTTATATGTTGTCAGATATTGCAGACTTGGATCCCGTAACTCCAAATTACCTACTGATGGGGCGGCGAGATGCTTCATTACCACAGGTAATCTATCCTGAATCAGATCTGTTAACACTGCTAGGAAACATTGGAAGCGCAGTCAGATGATTGCAGAACAGTTTTGGCATAATTTTATAAGAAGTTACTTACCCACCTTGCGTCAGAAATGTTCAACTAAGACAGAAAACCTTCAATTCGGAACAGTGGTAATGATACTTGACAAACAACTACCCAGAGCACTATGGCCTGTTGGAACGGTGGTAAAACTTCTACCAGGACCAGATGGAACTGTTCGAACAGTTACATCAGACCACGACTTGTGCGTCTCCCAGCCATTCCAGAGTCTGATGATAGGAAGTCATAACTTCGTATTTAATGTCAGTATTTTAGCAGGATTTGTATATCTGTGCAACTTAAATATATACTGTATATGTCACTTTAAAGAGTTAAGATTATGATAATATGTTTTGTGGTTTATTTGTGGTCTCTTGCTGCCATCTGATGGACAAATTAGAAATAACTGTTTATAGCGAGTAAAAATAATAGCTTTCATTTTTTTTGTCTTCTGTATTTCTTGTAGACCACTCTCAGCTCTATTAAAGAAAGTTTGGACCTGAAATCTCTCCTCTCAACCTTTACTGTATGCTTGTGGTGGCTCTACCATTTAAAGAACTAACACTACCCATAAAGGGAGCACAACAAATACTAATTATTAACCCATCCATCCATCCATTTTCTGTTCACCCTTGTCCCTAATGGGGTCGGGAGGGTTGCTGGTGCCCATCTCCAGCTACGTTCCAGGCGGGAGGCGGGGTTCACCCTGGACAGGTCGCCAGTCTGTCGCAGGGCAACACAAAGACATACAGGACAAACAACCATGCACACACACACTCACACCTAGGGAGAATTTAGATAGACCAATTAACCTGACAGTCATGTTTTTGGACTGTGGGAGGAAGCCGGAGTACCCGGAGAGAACCCACGCATGCACAGGGAGAACATGCAAACTCCATGCAGAAAGACCCCGGCCGGGAATCGAACCCAGGACCTTCTTGCTGCAAGGCAACAGTGCTACCAACTGCGCCACTGAGCAGCCCCTAATTATTAACACTGAACGTATATTTATCAATCAAGTTTATTTGTAAAGAACACTTCAGCAGGAAGGCAGTTCAATGGTCTTTAAATAACAAAACCACAAAACTACAAAGTTAAAAAGAGAACAAGATACAGTCAACTATTGAACAAACATTACATTTTGATGAGTGCCATGACCAAAATCATGCTTATCAAATATGTTGGTCAATGTTTTATTTTCTAGTTTTCAAAAGCAACTCTAAATAGGTGAGTTTTATATGTATTTATTTTTCATAAATCTTAGTTAGCGTCATGTAAATATGCCATGTACAAAAGACTGTTAATTTATTTTTCTTCAGCCCTCTAGTTTGGGTTTCCTTTATCAAAGTGTTTTATATGTAGTATTTTATTTCCGCCATGGGGTGGCTCCTCAATCATATTTTGTTCATTGATCTAAGTATGGACCTTACCACAGGAGCCGCATTTCATTGGCTGATGCCCATTCTACGTGATAGCGTGGCTACCACGTGCGTGGTGTCAAGAAAATCCGAGCTCATCCCACTTCCCCATGCTGGAGATTTTAGTTTAACAGTAATAATAAATAAAGTTATCTTTAAAATGAATCACTCAAGTGATATCAAGGCCCAACAGTAGACTTAAGTGTCAATAAAATAAATCTGGTTGTGTGTGTTGTTTTTGTCTCATGCAAACTTTGCTTTAATTCTACTTTTTTCTATCTAATCATAAGAAATCATAGTCAGTCAGAGAGATTCATGAAACAAGAAAAGCAGGTTTCCTGGAAAAAGAGGAAGTTTCCAGCCTGCAGATTTATAAAAATAGCTGAGACTATTTTAAAGCATGAAAGTTTTAAAAAATTAAATCTAAACATTTTGAGTAATTTGATAAGATTCAAAGTAAAATACTTATATTAATATTGGTTTACTTGTAATAATACTTACACTTATATTTGTGAGAACACCTACAAGAAAAACAAGTAACTGTAACTTTAGTAGTAAATAGTTAGAATCATGTATTATTCTTGGTTTCTTTTCAGAAAAACATCTGTAATAACTCACATTAAAATCATAAATGAATGATAGATCAGAGAAGCTGAAGAAAATAAATGTGATATAAGTTATGGTTATAAAATTATAAATGAATGCTAAATCAGAGAAGCTAAAGAAAATAAATGTGATATAAATGTGATTTTGACATTGAACTTGAAATGGTGTAAAAGGTTGTAAAACTGCAATTAAACATCACTGATATGTTGGAGGTAGATGGTAGGTGAAAGGTGACAGGAAGGGAAAAAGGGGAACTAACAGGAGAGCAGAGATGATCAGCACCTTATATGGAAACAGGAGGTTGAGCAGCCCTGAGACATTGGCACAGACATCATGACATGATGTCTCTTAAGACAGTGATGGATATGAGATCATCTGTCTAAGCAGACAGATGAACCCTATATAAGGTGGGTGCAAAAGAGGAACCGTTCGTTGGATCCTCCGGGCAGCTTCGAGCCAAGATCGAGATGGACAAAGAACTCTGCAGCTGAAGAAGAGCCGGGGCCACGGAGCCGGAGACTGTCCTGCACATGGAGACCAACCCGTCTGGCCCACAATCTGTGGCTTCGAATCGCACTTCTCTCATCGGCTGGGTTCTGACCCCAAAGACAAAGATGAAGACAAAGACAAGGAAGAAGAACTGGTGCCTTTTTTCCTGCCAGCACCAAGTCCTGTGTGACCTCAGCATCCATGCGGAGAGGAGGCTCATCAGACCTGCGGAGATCCTGGCCTTCGCCGATCAACATCTTCCTCCTGCTGCCACACCTTCTTCATCATCAAGCCAGGTCTGGGGTTCGAAACGCCAAACTCCGTCCGTCTCTCTCAAAGGTTCCCTTTTTTAGTTCTCAGTATCAGCAGTAGGGAAAGATAGACTAGATGACTGATTTTACTTATTTGATTATTTCTGCTACTGAATTAAGCTGTACTGACCCTTGCAAAAATGCCTTACTAATAAAATATTTAGCATAAAGAAAATCTAAAAGATGTTGTGGACATTCAGTTAATGAGTCACCTTAAAGTTCTTTGATGGTTGTAAAATAGCTGTGATGTTTGATTCTGGAGAGGAAGAGGTGGAAAATGTTTTTAGGTTGCTGGTAGCCCATATTTAAAACCTCATCCTTGGGACTCGCCCGAGTCACTAAAACCTACCTGGTTCAATAACAAATGCAAGTTGCAAAATAGAGAACGAGCGACCGTTAACAGGTGTGCTCTGTGAAACTAGTTGGCTGTAGGCTGCTCAGTCTGGCTAATTCACAGGGGGAAGAAGGGTGGGACACCTGGATGTAGGCCGTCAGATAACCAGGCGAATCGTTTCTCGAAACCAGCTTAAACAGAGTTTACTTCAATTCTGGACAGGGTAAATCCCAGCAGATTTAGGAAACTCAACGTACCCGTTAGACGGAGAGCTGGTAGCACATCTCCCCTCTCAGAAGAGGAAGTACGAGAGTGAGAGAGTAGAGACAGAAAGGAGGGGGGGGGGTGTTGCGCAACAACAGTGGGTGTCTCACAAACACATGCTTCCCGTTAGCTAAGTACAGCATAACGGCAGTACTGATATAACTTCTACACTTTGAAGCCTGTCTGCTACATAGTCTTACGTTAGCTAAACAGATCAATATGCAATGTGAACTGTATCTGACATACACCAAAGATTTTATTTTGGCAGAAAAGGCTTTGGACTAAACTGTTACTCGTGTTAGCCACTCTAGCACCAAGTACAGTGTATCAGGCCTAGGCACACTCAAACATTTGCCAACAAACCACAGGAATCACCCACTGATTTCAAAAGTAACCTATAAAACGATGAATACCCGACTTACCCAGGCTTGCAAGAACAATAGGGATCAGTGATCTTGTCCACAGATGTAGAGGGTGTGTGGATCTGCCATTTTCCTCATCAAGCGAAAGCATTTTGCTGTGACGTGCACAATGTTGGAGGCATCGCGTGGCTCAAACACCTTGATCTAACCCAAGAAAGTTCCTCTGTCCATTGTAGTAGTTGATATATTGTGAAAATCTGGTAGAAATGATGCACTAATCGAGTAAGAAATACACTGCAAAGAATCAGTCGAAGTGGAAGACGCCATGTTTACATAGAAACAACTCACCGCGAGGCTCTGTTTGTGAGAGTTGCGGCCACTTGGGATTTTCTAGGTCGGTGAGTGGCGGAGCTTGGTAAGGTCCATTGAATAGTGTGGATATCAATGCAGACTTCGTTTATTACCTATTTCTACTGTGTGTGTCCATTGAATGTAAGTAATACTCTTAGTGGTTTAGTTTGGTTTCATAAGTGCCTAAATCCAATGCCTTTGGTATAGTTTGTTCGTATTGTGGAGAGCTAAAAGCTAGCCTTTTAGCATTAAGCCATTGTTGGAAATATTAGTTTAATTATGATTTAATTTAATTATGCTAGTTTTAATGCTAGCTTTAACTTTAGCGCATGTTTAAATATTGGACAGATCATGATTGTATTGAGTAGGCCTCAATTTAGGCTAGTTTTAGACTCATGGTTTAATCAGTAACTTAATCAGTAGAACATTTTTCTACATATTGAATGTGGCTTATGTGCCAGTAAGCTAATACAAGTAAATGGACCAAACTTCACAAAGTGCCGTTGTACAAAGTATTTTAAGTTAATACCTGTCATTGACACATTCTCTCTCTCTCTCACACACACACTAATATATTTGATAATCAAAGAAAGCACTAAAGACACAGTTTTTAACTTTTGCTGTGATTATTTAATTGTTTTGGGGAATTTCTGAATAAAGAGCACAATGTTTTTATTTGATAGAAATGATTCTGATAAATAGTTTTTATATTGACACTGATGAACAGACACACACTTTTACAGTGTTTTATTAAAGTACATATTTACATGGTTCCATAATTTAATGTACATTTAACGTTCCAAGACTACTACTACCACTATGTGACTACTGCAACATACAAGATGGCGGCAACGTAATGTAGGACTCAGCGCTCAATGAGGCGTCTACGTGTTCATGTCTATGATTAGATACAGCTGTTATTCGCAGTTACCATTTCCAGTTGAAATGCCTTATTTCCCTTGCATGTTATTGTGTGCTGCTATTATTAGCAGGGTTGATTATTATTTATGTGTAAATATTATTTACATTCTCATAGTCAGATATTTATCAGCTGCTAGTTTATAATAATTATCTATAATCCATTCCCTAACATTCTTGTATATTCTGTGCATATAGCTCCCATATTTATATTTATACACAATATCTATATCTCTTGCTATAACCCCTTATAGTCCATACATACATAGTCTTGTACATCTGTAAATAAATATTTATATCTCGTAGAGCACTTCTGGATAGATGCAAACTACATCTCGTTGCTTGTACTTGTGACAGTGCAATGACAATAAAGTTGAATTCTAATTCTAATCTTTATGTGCGTTTATTTAATTTGCGCAAATTTTATTTGTGAAAGTATTTACAGGGAAGTACTTATAATTTGTATTTGTTTATCTTACAGAAAACCACACACCCATAGCTCCACACATGCCCTTATTTGTGTGTATGGAGGCATCTCAAGATTTAATTAAGGTCAAGTAAAGCTCAATTCTGGACTCGGACATTCTCTCATTTCACTAACTCACCTAAACATATATATCATCTGTCCTAACCTGACACCCTAAAATGGCATGGATTGTTAATCCATAAACAAATCAGCTTCAGTCTTCAGCACATGCCAGATTCAGCCAGAGGTTATCTCCAGTATTCTACAGGGGTTACATTTAATTTGTAGTCCTCAGGTAGCATAACTACATACCTGACCTTGCTTATTTGAGTGATATCCTAAAACAGTTTTAATAGTTTTTAGTTCTAATAGTAGTGTATTAAAAGAATTGATAAACTATTTTGCATTATAATTAATAAAAACACCCCAAAATAAACCCTGATCACTCTGTCATGATGATGTAAGGTATTATTTAAGATATTTCACCCATTTATTATTGTGCTTTAATATCTTATTTTTTCCTGTTTCTCTGTTGACTTTAGCACCATTCACTCTTTCTTCTTGCTACAACAGATATGAAAGAAAAGCACTTTGAGCAGCTTTTAGTATGAAGGGTACTTTATAAATAAAATTGATTGATTGAAAGGCAATGGACTAGTCTCATTGTACAATAGCTCAGCTTCAGTCAGATTGGATTAGGAGGGTCTGTGAACATCAATTTTTACATCTTAAAAGTAGTTCCGTGTGAATACTTATGTATAAAGTGTCTCTACGCCCCCTCTAAGTCACATACTCCTGTGTTGGCTTTGATTTGACTTTGGTAGGAAAATGCTTCCAACTAGCATTGTCCAATCAGAAGGTTAACTTTTTACGTAGTCTCAAAAATTTTGTCCCGCCAACATCTTCTAGAATTGTCCTGTATTTAGCTTCATCCATCTTCCAGATGATGGGATGAACAGTGTTCTGTAAGATGTTCAAGCTTCTAAAGTTTTGAGCAAGTTAATCTTGCTCAAAACGTTCTTCACAACCTCGTCTCTGACTTGATCTCTCCATAGTCTTATTAAACTCAACATGCTTTGGCTACTACATTCACTAGGCTGTATTTTAGGACTTGATTTTAAATTTTAGCACAGAGATTGCAAAATGTATGTATCATTTACCTTTAACTTTGCAGTTCTACACTGCAAAGTTATAGAATTGAAACTTTGCAGTGCAGTGTTTAAAAAATGGCATTTTAAAATGGCATTTTATCCCAGTCTGTTTTATAAAATGCCATTAAAATACAGTACATGCTGGTGGTAATGTGATGGGCCAATGAACTGAGTAGTGGGCCAGGGTGTACATACCCATGCTGATGTCAGTGTTTCTCAATTCTGGTCCTCAGGGACCACTGCCCTGCATGTCTTGGGTGTGTCTCTGTTCCAAAACACCTGATTCAAATAATTGCATAACCTCTCTGCACGCCATTAAGTACTGGAGAAGCCTGTTAGAAGGGAAACTCTTAAAGCATGCGGGGCAGTGGTCCTGAGGACCGGAAATAAGAAACACTGTTCTGTGTGCATGAAGGCCTGTTCATACCTGGTCACAAGCTTCTTTACAGGGTGATAACTCAGCAGCATATTGGCAGCAGGAGGGATCTGTAGGGAAACACACACAAAGTTAGCAGAAATGTCACCATTAGAACACTAGCATTGGTGAAGGCAATTATCTCTGAAATGTTAAATATATGTTAAAGATAGAATATGTTTAACTGGCCTCTGGTAGAAAGTCCTGAAATGGTACCCTGGTTTGCTCGCAAGATTTATTTTGTCTAGACTTTCAGATATTTAAAAATTATATATTTCATTGGGTGGCATTTAAGCATATTTCTCTCCCTTTCTTATTCCTTTGCAGCTTGCTTTGTAGAGTTGTGTTCAGCATGTTAAATGCTGTTATTAAAAGTAATAATATTTGTCACAGTATTGTTCTGCATTAGATCATATTTAACCTTTGTGAAGGTTTTTCTGTGTTCAACCAGTAATATCAACAAGGTATTATGTGGAATGTGTCAATGGCCCACCTTAAAGATTGAATCCAACATATTATTAGAACCCTGCTCCGATTTCCTCTATAAGCCCATTAAAGCTGAAGCTGCTACCCCCCACAACCCGACCCTGGATAAAGCGGATAGGATGAATGGAGCCCATTAAATAGCTTCATTAAAGATTGAAACTCAAAGTTCCAAAACTATAAAAGACATACCTTCAAGAATAATCCCACAACATCAAATTACGTTTCAAAAATATATATTTATTGTCAACAGACAAAAATCCAATAAGATAATAGAACAGCAAGCAGTTATCAACAGGTTCCAAGCCTTACCCAGCAAGTTCAACCCCGCCCCCAAATCATACACAATCTTCTCCCTTTGCCCTGTCAGCCCAGGCTTATCATTACAATGAATTCAGCCTTGATGCAGTAGTGTACAAACAAATTCACCCCTGGACCCTCCCCTGCCCCAGAAGGGGAGAATCCATATCATGCCATCATACAGCAAGCAGATGAATACAGATAAGTTTCTCCACGAGATGCATTGGTTCAGATCAGTCGTAATACTTAAATTAGATGGTATTGATTGATTTAGTTACCTCTGAACTGTTCTCTGTGTGTAAAGATGAAAATATCTGCGCATCTGCACCAAGTAGCCAGGTGTTTGTATTGTAATCCACTAGAATAACAAATAGCTTTAAAATTTTTCAGTCACAATTGTTTTTTAAAAAATGGTCAAAGACAAGAAGTAGTCCGTTAACACGACCCCCTATTCTGACAACCCAACTGCCATTAGCAACTTAAATTACCAATCAGTGGTTAGTGCTCCTAGCATTCCCTAAACAATTGTCTTCAAATACATTCCTTAGAAAATTTCACCTGAATTTAAGACTTCTAAAAGACTACCAACATTTCCAAATCCAGCATGTCTCATGACAAGGGGAGAAAGCCCAAAATAATAAAAGAGAAACAATATTCTGTTCAGGTTTTCTGTGATACACAGACATTTAACTCTGTCACTTACTCACAGACTCAGTGAAATGCATACAGATAATAGATTTTTTCTATAACGTCTTATGTCCTCTTAAACACATTGCTTTACTGAAAATGCTTAATTAAAAGTTTTTCTTCATTCAGTAAAAGCATCCACAGGAAAGTGTTGTTACATTGCTAAGATATGGGGGATTTACTTTCGCATCAAATGAACAGCTGTAAATCTGCCAGTTCAGGTGACGTATTAGTGGATGTCTACAGAAAATATTTAATTTTTCTATAATGTTCTTGTTATTGAAAACTCATATCATGTCATGAATCTGAAGCTACAATACCCCAAATTACCAAAAGTCAGAAATTGAAACTTCCTGATGCAGCAGCCATCAGAGATTCTCTATACAAGCATCAAACTGAGTATAAACTAATAACAGTATTTTAAAGTCTATTCTCTCAGTGGAAGGACTTTAAATCTGGGGTGATGTGTTTTATCTTCCTGGTTGTAGTCGGAACTCCAGCAGCAGCATTCTGGATCAGCTGCAGCTGGAGGATTGATTTTTTAGGCAGAGCTCTGAATACAATGTTGCAGTAATCAATGCGACTAAAGATAAATGCTAGTTTCTCTAGATCTTGCTGAGACATTAGTCCTCTATTCATGGAGATGTTCTTCAAGCGATAGAAGGCTGACTTTGTAACTGTCTTAATGTGGCTATGAAAGTTCAGGTCAGAGTTCATCACTATACCCAAGTTTTAGGCCTGATCGCTAGTTTCTAGCTCTAATAACTGAAGCTGTGCATTGACTCTAGATAGTTCCTCCTTAGGTCCAAAGATAATAACTTCATTTTGTTTGGATGGTTTCAGAGTCACCTAATGACATCATAATGTAGCGCTGTGTATCATCTGCATAGTTAATCTTATTTCCTGAGCTAGTGGGTGCAAATAGATTTTGGATTAGAGGGGTCCTAGGATTGAAATTTTGGGGTACTCCACATGGGACTTCTGTCCACTCTGATGAGAAGTTTCCTATTGAAACAAAGAAATCCCTGTTTTTTATGTAAGATTCAAGCCAACTGATTACTGAACCAGAGAGTCTGACCCAACTCTCCAGTCATTTCAGTAAAATGCCATGAACAACACTGAGGTCCAACAGAACCAGCACTGTGGTAGTCTTACCTCAAGGACCCACTTTTCTTTACAATACTGCTTTAGTTTCTTAAGGTTTGAAAACATTTATCTCTGCACAGCTTCCTCGATGTCCAACCTAGAATATACATCAAAATGAGCTATAGACTTTGACTTGACCATTGAAAAACCTTTATTCTCTATTCCAGCCTTTAAGTTATAGATTTGCCAGTTTTTGGGATTATTGCCCTAGTAATGACCCTATTTTCTGAAAAGATGGCATCACATTTGACTGGAGGACATTATGTTCTAATGAGGAATTCATGGTTAACTTGAGCTCAAAACTTTGCCCCCTAACTAAGCTTTGCCCTCTGCTAAGGTGGAAAAAAATAGTCTTTTAAGATAGCTACAAATACTTTATAGGTACCGTTTTAAGATGTCAAAGTCAGTGTCAATGCTGGTGAAACAGTTTAATGCTGGACTAGATCATCATTCACTGACCACAATGTAAACATCCACGACTTATTTCACACACACACCTGCGGTTTATGCATACATCCATAGATACACACAGATGGAGCATAGACAACTCATTGGTTGTCTCATAGGCCTGCAATAACAGGTAACATCTTATACCCTGAAGGAAACTTCCTAATTTTACTAACATTTTTCTTAAATTAGATTTTCTTATTGAGGAATATACTTTTGATTACAAAAGCATAAAAGATATGGTAAAGAATATTTGCTATTGTCCATACACCTATTTGGTGATGATGTAGCCCATTAAAATAGATGTTATTTTTACTGGGTTTATGTATTTTTATAACATTTACCAATGCTGACAAAATAAAGTGTATAAGGTCAATGACAAACGTTAGCCATTGTGTAAAATTTGAAACCTCAATACAGGCCACGCCTCCAGGAAGCAACTGTTTCTCAACAGCAGAGAGCCCAGAATCTCTGAATGAAGCAAACCATCGTCCAGAGATGGATGATGAGGGACTGTTTTTTTACTAAAGATATTCTGATCAGATATTAATGTCTGTATCCGTCCCGATATTGAAAAAAAATTCTAGATCAGCTACTGGTGAAAATGCGCCTGATCCATAAGGGCCGATCCATTCAATCTAATTTAATGCTTTGTGCTCTGAGCAAGTGTTATTGCTGGTGGCACACCACCACACAAAATGAAAGCCCCACACCTTCATAATTAAGTTTTTATTATTATTATTATTTATGTTAAATCATGTGAAATATGCAGCCTATTGTGCACTTATACTAGTCATAATCAGAGTTTGAAATTAATTTAAACGTCATAAAATGTTAAATTTTACTTTATTTCAAAACCAACACCAGGTACAGTAGATCGTCTAGCTGAGCCATTTCAAGGGAAAACCTAGAGCTGATTATTATACTGGGCTTTATCGACTTTTCACATGCTTTATTTTGGTCTTGGACAATAAGTTGCGAGTTTGAAGTAAGCACATGGCTCAAAAACATCTCCAACACATCACTCAATCCACACTGGTAACAGGAGTTACAAAAAAAGATACTTCAGTGATGACAACATCATCCACCATAAAGGTGTCGTTGGAAAGAAAACAATGCCAAGATTACTTCTATGGTTGCGGGAATTTATGTCTGGAGGAATATTTTCCAGTTTCTTGGGGTGAGTTGCATAACACAGTGTGTCACTGGCCTGGCCTGAGCCTGTGGCTAAGCTGAGTGCCAAAAGTTGGTGACGAGGTAGTGTGCGCTGCGCTGCATATCTTCAAATAAAATCTGTAACACCTTAAAATGAATGGATTATTTACATCTTGACTTACTTCGGGCTGAAAACCCGTCTCAGATATCTGTATCAGTTTCGAAGGTGAAAAAAGTTGATCCCTAGTTGTTGTTTTTTTAAAGGTTTTTTTGGCTCTAGTGGCCTTTATTTTAAAGTGGTCAGAGATGAAAGTGGGTAATGAGAGAGAGAAAACACATGCGACAAAGGTCACCAGGCCAGGACTCAAATCTGTGACAGCAACATCCAGGACTAAGGCCTCGTTACGTGGCGCCACCACAGCATCCAGCCTACCTAGTTATTACCAGGCTACCACTTCTATAGACTTACTGTAAAAAGAGCATGAGCTCATCAAGGTTTTATAAACAATATCTGATTAACCCACTGAGCTACAAAGCCGTTTTTCTGCAACAGTATAGATTGCATGTGAGCAGATCAATCTTTAGCTCTTAGTCTACCTTAGAAATTACACTCAGATTATCTTTAGCCTGCAGTGCTGATGTTAAGAGAGAGGTAAGGAATGACATGTTGATTAAATAAAAACTGTGATATGTACAAAGAGCACAGAGGCTGTTACCAGACCCTGGAATTCTTCTCAACAACTGCAAACACTGGGGGTAGAGTTTAATGCAAAGAGGTCAGAGTTCATTTCCTGGGTACTGATCAAGTGACATTTGGTATAAAGATCAGCTTTGTAAAATGTCATGTAAGAAATTCAGGTTTTATAGGCAGTTTCCTTCAGACACTGCTAGGTCTGGTCCTTGAAAAGAGCACAGTAGTTAGAGGAATTAGGTTGAGCTCATAAGCAGATGTGACTGGGACTCCTGCCCAACAGACCCGATCAGCATGAACTGACAGGATGTTTTATATTTAGTAACACAAACAGCAAACAATGAAACACATCTTTCTATGAAGTTTTTAAAGTTTTTGGTTATTTTTTTCAGTTTTTGCTGTTATGTCCTACTGGGAAATTTTGGCTGTCATGTGATAAATTCTTATTTTTGAGGACTGAACTGAATCTGAGATATTTCACTGATGTTTAACCTTATTACCAAATAATAACATAAAAAACTAAAGTGTGGGAGCTCTGCTGCCCCACATGAAGAGGAGCCTGTTGAGGTGGCTGAGTGTCTAGCTGGGATGCTTCCTGAACCTCCCTGGTGAGGTTGTTCAGGAACCTCCCACTCAGGTGAGACCTAGAGGAAGATCAGGACACACTGCATGCTAGCTGGGCTGATAATGCCAGGGTTAGTGTCTCTAACCCTGGTCCTCTGGACCCGCTATCCTGCATGTTTTTTCCTGCTGCTGGATATCTGGTTTAAATGACTGGGTGATTAACAGGCTTCTGCAGCCATTGGAGGCATGCAGGATGCAATGGTAGAATTTGAATCAGCTGGGCTGGAGGGGGAACAAGTAGAACATTAGAACATGCAGGATGGTGGGTCCAGGGCTGAAGACCTATGCTTTACTACATCCCAAGCAGGGCCGCCTTCATCCGTACCTCACCCAGACCTTATTAGATCTGAAGACATGCTGACCAAAAGAAAAGAAAAAGCCCCACACACATCTATCCATATTCTGTAGTATAAAGAAACAACAAAGAGGAAGAAGACAATAAGCTACAGCATGCCAGCCAGGCCAGCTGGCCCACTTCTAATACCACAACTTCATGGTCACCACTCTCGCTGTTCCAGCTCTTTTTTAGTCCACATGCAGTTCGTTCTCTCATTGACAACAGCAATGCATCATAATTTTCACTAGTCTTGTGAGTGTGTGTAATATCCCTTCCCCAGTTTGATAACATAGGTTTATTTTGAAGCCATGTAGTAGCCACCATACTTCAGCAACCCTGAGGAAGATGAGGATAATGGGAGAAAGACAAACACAGCAGACTATGAGAGGCCCATGTACACAGAGATGGTGACTGGCTGCCAGGGCCACTTCAACCTGCTATTTCTCAAGTGGATGGACACATGAAGTGACCAGGAGTTGCCAGGAAGCTGATATCAGATAAGCAGTTACTTCAGGAGGTGTGGGGTTCCTCTGCGCCTCACTTAAAAGAGCTGCTTGAGGGAGTGGCATGGTAATGTAAATATGTAAATAAAGTTGCAATGTGTTCTAAACAATTGTAAATTTTAACTGTTTTCACAGTGAGGATGCTCAGGGTGGTCCATAGACTTCTTCAACTAAAACTATATGCTTCTCTCTTCACTTTTTTTGCATGAATCTTACTACAGTAGGTTGCCAGATCCTGTAACTGTTGCTTGCTAGATGTTTTGGATAGCAACTGCATGCTTTTAAAGGGACATTCACATCACAAGCTACTTTTTTGGGTGGAAATTATTTCTTAATTTTCTGCGGTGTGCTGTATTCATTTCATCTCATTAAGTAACATGACAGTAGGTATTTAATCCTTCTAGAGTATATTCTACAGTCTTACCTTTATTTTGACATCAAAACAATCCAAATAAATCTTGTAGATATTTTCACTTCATTCTGGAAATGTCATTTTTGATTATATTTCTCAAAATGTGTTAGGCATTAAGGGACTAAGTTGTATTTCTGTTCTAGATGAAGCTGCTAAAAGAGCTACTGCTTCTATTAACTATTCTCTGGGAACTCCTGGACCAGCACTGCTGAGGTTTTTTAGATGTTGTCATGGCAGAAAGCCTCTCATTCTGAGTCAGGTTCAGCTGGAGGTTTCCTCTTCCAGCTTCACATCATGTAGATTCAGTAAGTTAACAACTCAATACAATCAGCCACAAAAAATTACTAATTGACATAACAAACCGAAATTAAGTGAAGTGCCATAAAACTATGATCAGACTGGAATTTATGCAGCTGAATTTGAATCTGCTGAGTGCCTATATTATTAGATTGAACTGACTCTAATAATAGATTAGATTCTAGTTGGATTTCTTTGTCTTGTAATGTAAATGACAAATGTAAACGAGTAAACAATTGTTTTGAACCTGAACTATATAAATAATCAAATCTGAACTGAAAAACAGAGAAGATGGAGAAGGTTTGTAAGGAACACTCTACAGGAATACTGCTTCCACAGAATTTAAGACAGAAAGCAGCTTAGTGTAGCTTATTAGATAAGTTGACTGATTATCACTGAGGATTTTTGGAAGTTTGCTGTTTTGCAGATGTGATTGAGAAGCTACTTTCTATCAATTCAGGAAGGGTTATGTTACCATTAGCAAAAAAAATGAAGTTCTCAATTCTGCAGAGAGAATGATTATTCATGGTGGGAAAGATTTTAAGTGGTCATTTTTCCCATTAATGCACATCCCAGCAAACTGTTCATTCTCTGGAAATGCTCCAACAACTAACAACCCCCCCAAAAAACCTCACTTTTGCATGTTTAATATTAAAGCTCTTGTCACAACAAGAAGTCTAATGAAATCTGACTTGTTTGAAAGCGCTGCCAGAAGCAAACCTCTCTCTGTAAGAACAGAGAGAGGTTCTTACAGAACAGCTGCACACTGTAGATGTGAAGAGCTGGATCAGAGTGGAAGCTGTCTAGAACAGATGAGGCCAAAGTAGAAATGTTTGTAATAATAACCAGCATGTTTGAGAAGGACTAAGCAAAGTATACAAGTGCAAAGATTTTATAGACAGGCATAGTATGCAGACTTCATAATCTGCACTCTTTTGGTTGAATGCAGTATTTATTTCCACTTTGGCTTTATGTTGTTTAGTTTTTATTCAAGTATATTTTTTTGTAAATGGAGACTAAGAATCCCCTGGATGGGTCACCCAAGGCAGACAGGTCCTAGGTGAGGGACCAGACAAAGCGCAGCCCGAAGACCCCAATGATGAGAAATAATGTTGGACTTTGTGCTCCCTCGCCCGGACGCGGGTCACCGGGGCCCCACTCTGGAGCCAGGCCTGGAGGGGGGGCATGATGGCGAGCGCCTGGTGGCCGGGTTTTTTCCCATGGAGCCCAGCCGGGCTTAGCCTGAAGAGGAAACATGGGCCCCCCCCTCCCATGGGCCCACCACCCGTGAGAGGGGCCAAAGGAGTCGGGTGCATTGTGTGATGGGTGGCGGCCAAGGGAGGGGACCCTGGCGGTCCGATCCTTGGCTGCAGAAGCTGGCTCTTGGGATGTGGAATGTCACCTCTCTAGTGGGGAAGGAGCCGGAGCTAGTGTGTGAGGTCAAGAGGTTTCGGCTAGAAATAGTCGGCCACACCTCGACGCATGGCTCTGGTTCTGGAACCAGTCTCCTTGAGAGGGGCTATACATACTTCCACTCTGGAGTTGCCCAAGGTGAGAGGCGTCGGGCAGGAGCGGGCATACTTGTTGCTCCCCATCTCGGCGCTTGTACATTGGGGTTTACCCCGGTGAACGAGAGGGTAGCCTCCCTCCACCTACGGGTGGGGGGACGGGTCCTGACTGTTGTTTGTGCTTACGGGCCGAACGACAGTTCAGATTACCCACCCTTCTTGGAGTCCTTAGAGGGGGTACGGGAGAGTGCTCCTACTGGGGACTCCCTTGTTCTGCTGGGGGACTTCAACGCTCACGTGGGCAATGACAGTGAGACATGGAGGGGCGTGGTTGGGAGGAACGGCCCCCCCAATCTGAACTCAAGCGGTGTTCTGTTGTTGGACGTCTGTGCTCGTCATGGATTGTCGATAATGAACACAATGTTCAAGCATAAGAGTGTCCATATGTGCACTTGGCACCAGGACATCCTAGGCCGCAGTTCGATGATCGACTTTGTCATCGTTTCATCGGATCTGCGGCCGTATGTCTTGGACACTTGGGTGAAGAGAGGTGCGGAGCTGTCCACTGACCACTAACTGGTGGTGAGTTGGGTCCGGCAGTGGGGGAAGAAGCCGGTCAGACCTGGCAGGCCCAAATGTGTTGTGAGGGTCTGCTGGGAACGTCTGGCTGAATCCCCTGTGAGGCGGGGCTTTAACTCCCATCTCCGACAAATCTTCGAACACGTCCCGGGGGAGGTGGGGGACATGGAGTCTGAGTGGATCATGTTCCGTGCCTCCATTGTCGAGGCGGCTGATCGGAGCTGTGGCCGCAAGGTTGTCGGTGCCTGTCATGGCTGCAACCCTCAAACCCGTTGGTGGACACCTTCGGTGAGGGTTTCCATCAGGCTGAAGAAGGAGTCCTATCGGGCCTTTTTGGCCTGTGGGACTCGGGAAGCAGCTGATGGGTACCGGCAGGTGAAGCGGCATGTGGCTCAGGTGGTTGCTGAGGCAAAAACTCGGGCGTGGGAGGAGTTTGGAGAGGCCATGGAGAAAGACTTCCGTATGGCTTCAAGGCGATTCTGGTCCACCATCCGGCATCTCAGGGGGGGGAAGCAGTACGGCACCAACACTGTTTATAGTGGGGATGGTGTGCTGCTGACCTCTACTCAGGACATTGTGGGCCGGTGGGCAGAATACTTTGAAGACCTCCTCAATCCCACCAACATGCCTTCCATTGAGAAAGCTGAGCCTGGGGACTCTGGGTTGGGCTCTCCAATCTCTGGGGATGAGGTCGCCGAGGTGGTTAAAAAGCTCCTCGGTGGCAAGGCCCCAGGGTGGATGAAATCCGCCCCAAGTTCCTTAAGGCTCTGGATGTTGTAGGGTTGTGTTGGCTGACGCGACTCTGCAATATCGCATGGACATCGGGGGCTGTTCCCCTGGATTGGCAGACTGGGGTGGTGGTTCCACTGTTCAAAAAGGGGGACCGGAGGGTGTGCTCCAATTATAGGGGGGGTTACACTCTTAAGTCTCCCTGGCAAGGTCTATTCAGGGGTCCTGGAGAGGAGGGTCCGTCGGATAGTCGAACCTCAGATTCAGGAAGAGCAGTGTGGTTTTCGTCCTGGTCGTGGAACACTGGACAAGCTCTACACCCTCGGCTGGGTCCTGGAGGGTACATGGGAGTTCGCCCAACCGATCCACATGTGTTTTGTGGACTTGGAGAAGGCATTTGTCCGTGTCCCTCGGGGAGCCCTGTGGGGAGTTCTCCGGGAGTATGGGGTACCGGGCCTTTTGATCAGGGCTGTCAGGTCCCTGTATGACCGGTGTCAGAACCTGGTCTGCATTGCTGTTGAGGATCACAAAGTCTGATCAGGATGCCTCCTGGACACCTCCCTGGTGAGGTGTTCCGGGCACGTCCCACCGGGAGGTGGCCCCGGGGAAGACCCAGGACACGCTGGAGGGACTATGTCTCTCGGCTGGCCTGGGAACGCCTCGGGATTCCCCCGGAAGAGCTGGAAGAAGTGGCCGGGAAGAGGGAAGTCTGGGCCTCCCTTCTGAAGCTGCTACCCCCGCAACCCGACCCCGGATAAGCAGAAGAAGATGGATGGATGGATGGATGGAGACTGAGAATCCATTTTATTTTTGTTTTTGGTTGTTTTGTTTAGTTTGTTTATCAGTTCTCGTGTTAAGTGTTCTTTTGAAAATAAATTGTATCTATCTTTGGCAGGAAATCGCATGCATTATTACGTCATTTCCATTAAATCAGTGCAAAAAGGTCTTCAAACAATATTATCGTTTATCGCAATAATTTTTGAGACAATTAATCGCACAGCCAAATTTGTTATCGTGACAGGCCTACGTGTAACAGCACATGCATCGATTCATTCATGTTGAATCAGTCAGTAACAATAAGCCAACAGAGTTTTACGCCAATTCTATTTATTTTACATTTAAGGTAACAAAGTCTTAGAATATTTACTAGAAGAACAGTTTAGATGTGTCTTTGAGACTAAAGTTTGTCATAATATTAATTTTGTGTCATTTATGGCAACTTGGAACTTTGAACTAAAGTGTTTGAGTCTAAAATTGGCTGTAGGAAACAATGCGTCATTTCACTTCAAACAATAATGGACAGTGTATGCTTACAATGTGTATCATGGACATATACAGTGATGTCCAGATTGTGTTGAGGCTTGTGTGTTGGGTTTATCGGTGCTTCCAGCTGTTGAGGCTTGTGTTAAAACAGAGAGACGTGACATTTGAAGCTTATTGTTTTTGGTGAGATGTCCTATGAAAATCATGATTGTTTTTGTCTCAATGGCTGGAGACAGGGACACACACAGGAGAAAACAGGAACACTGACTGCAAAATATCACTGCCCAAGAGGCTCATCTTGTCAGAACAGTGTTGGCCTAAAACTTCCCTCTCAGTTTCAGTCACTCAGCAGTGGTCAGCACTGAAATGAAAGCCTTTTGGAAAACCCTTCCAGTTATCCTGATCTGAAGGTGTTAATGAACCTGTGCAGAAAAGTTGTTCATAGGATCAGGAAGCCTGATAGTGGGTGCAGAACAGCCTCTTTATGGGATGATGTGTGTGATCGCTGATTTATCATTAAGGTAAGCAGGTGATTATGTTATTGTCGGCCTGCTTAAGGGAAATAAAAGTAGCATGTGCACATTATTGAGGATTTTGTTCAATGGAGCAAGGACTCTTTCCTCAAACTAAACAAAAGAGACAATCGATTTTAGGAGGCACAAAGTCACTTTAATCAAAGGTTTAGAGAGGTCAAGCTTACAAATATCTTGGGACAGTCATAGATGATAACTAAACTTTTAACCAAGTGTTGTGTTCCAGTTCCCTTGGAAATGTTTCCTTCCTAATGTGAGGCTGTGCTATGAGGAGACTTCTGATTGAATGTGGCTGATCTCTAAGTAACAGCCCATCGGTCAAAGTGCCAATGGCACAATGAAAGTCAGCCTTTCAGGATGAAACAAATTACTTCTACTCATATGACATTTAGATACATGATATTTTTGGTTCTACTTGTGAAAGACAATGTGAAGATCAAACTATTACGCTGTTATTGTGAAATATTTAAGAAAACAAAATTTTGGAATTTGACTGCTAGTGAGTTCAAGATTTGCTCCACCCAGCTGTAGCCCAAACCCTCAGCTGTGTATTCCACACTTTAATCGTGTGCTCACCACACTATAATTAGGTTTGTGGGACTCTGGGCCCGTCTGCTCACAGTGGACATGGAGAGCTAAGAGCTGCTGCTCTCTCCCTCCTCATCCCCTTCTGCTCTGCACAGCCAAATAGGTTCCAGATGCATTCTCTCCCTGCTAGCCTCAAGAAGCCGACTGCGCCATGAAAGGAACTAAAAACAAAACGCTCTACACAAGTCCTCCATAGGCTAAACGTGTGGAATTTCAGCATAAAATGGAGGAAAAATGGGATAATGTGCTTCTACTTTCTAAAGAAAAAAAGTGCTCATATTTTCTTATGGAGGATGTTTAATAATCTAGAGAAAATATATTTTTTGCTTCTTTATGAGTAATAAAAAGGCTCTTAGAGACAACATGCAGCACAAATGAAGATCTAAGAGTTTTGCTTCTTTCATGTCTGGGACAGATGTGTGAGGGAGAAAAAAACACAGGCTGAACAAAGTTATACTTAATCAGAGCAAATCCACATCCTGCGCCCATGTGCACTGAACTTCAAAGACCGCCCGACCAGTGTTAGAGCAGTTTTTAACACTGCACAGGCCCGCTGGATAGAACGTCAGCGAGAGAGGCGGTGGAACACAAAGGAAGCTGTCAGCAGCTGGACGTCTCCTGAAGAGACGCCTGGACAAACAAAAATGGCTCAAAAATCCAACAATAGAGAACAACCGAGCAACTCCAGGCTGACTCTGCCAACAAACAAGTGAAAACCAAATCATCAGCTGTTGTTTTACTGCCCTCTTGGTAGGCACATCTGTTTGGTTTAAATAGATAGCATGCCTAATGAATTCATTAGCACACAGAAAAGCTATTCTCTTTGCTTTCTGACTTCAAAACCTAGATTTCACTGAATGTCTGGGCTCCAGTTCTTTTCCTTAAAAAAAATAAAATAAAATTTTGAAAAAACCAGCGTTCTTTTTCCTACAATATGTTGAGCTTCTGAGAATTTCTGCTGATCATTTGAAAGAAACTTACCCAAACCACACCAGGGGTTCAGTGCTTGGTTCAACAAGCTGTCTGAAAATTAGGAGAAATAATTTACAAACAGCCAAATAGTGAAAGTGTGCTTCCAAGTAAGAAAATGACCAGTATCAAGTAATGCCAATGTTTTAAAAGGTTAGCTGCAATCTGATTACATTTTTAAAGCTTTCTGCTGTCCTTGCGGTGGGCCTCAGGGCTCCCATCTCCTCCAGATCTGCTCACACCTGCTACTGAACATTTACATAGAGAAACTTTTTACAAATGAGATTATTATAGTATTAAATATCTCGTGGCCCATATGTAGTGAGCACATGCTCAATAACATAAAGATTCCATGAGAATGTTATGAATAATATTTTAATTTCAGGATTTAACTTCAGTGTTTGAAAAGAATGCAAACTTAATGTTTGTTCATTTCAAGACAAAATATTCTCTGTCACTGTTTTAGTGATGACAGTTATTCTACAGTAACAATAAACATGACCATTTTTATCAAAATGAAAGATTATTGCAAGTCAATTGACTGACATCTTTTACAATCCCTAACAGACATATCATTTGTCAAAGATTGTGTGTCAAATATTTCAATCTACAACTTTAATTCTGGACATTAAGCCTTGTTTTTTATCTGTTCTTAGGTTTAACTTATGACTGCCTCTGAGATGTGTTTCTTGGTATGACTGAACAACTCTTAGATTTCTACAGATTAAATTTATTGTTTTTACATAAAATGCACTAGAAAAATTGCTGAGAATTTTATTTAGATTTTGATTCAGAAACGCTCAAATGCAGTTGTGGTTCTTTAAGAAGTTACGGAATGGCCCTTTACTAATGCTGCGGGTCGGATGGTAACTTAATGCCCATTTTTCAATTTAATCGCGTTTCCGGACTGCTTTTACTGAGACTCCGCATCTAATCTAACCTCCAAGCATTCACACACTGCAACACAGACTTCTATTGGAATTGTTTGCTCCTTTATCCCTTCAAATTCAGTGTTGCTTCTCTGGAGCGGAATGCAGACCTAATAACGGTCTGAGCTCTACAAAAACACTGTCAGTAGCGCTGAAAGAGAGCAGAGAGGCCCCTTTACTTTCACTCCTAGTTACAAACTATAAAAAGTTACAAACACGGTTACAAGTTTTTCCCGAAAGTTGTTTTGCCAATTATCCAGTCTAAGTACCAGACAATGTGGTGGGCGGTGCGTACGCAGTGGAACGTAACCCTACGTCACTTAAAGAGCTATTTCACCGTTTCCCACAAATCTTAACATTTAATCAGCTCTGGAAAACGCAGTAATACTGAGAACATTAAAATCTTTGGTGAATTATCCACTGATTACAAGCTCTTTAAGACACCGTTTGTGATTCCTCCAGCCTTCATTCTATTTGTGAAAACACAAAAGAGCTACATTTATAATTTTGACGCATGTTAATGCTTAAATTAGACAAACCTTTCGAAATGAGAATAAAGGTTTTTGTGTTTTTTAGAGTTTTTGAAGGAAAGCTTTTTTTCAAAGATCATCAGGAGTTAGAATGTGTTTTAGATAAAGTTAAGCAAATATTCTATATGTAAATTAAGATTTTTGTTGAATCACAAACTGAATAAAGGCTCTACAAAGCAATGTGTATATTTAAGAATATCTGTGCTGGAGAATATTTCTGTTCAAGTTTGGCTTATTACAATACAACTTTTATGATGACCTCCTGAAAAGCAGACGGAAGTCTCCGTTAATATCACCCTAATTATAGATCCCCAGATCATAACGTGTATTAATCCACGAGAGACAAGAGTCCAAATGTTCTTTAAAGATAGAGAAATACGGAAGCGCAGAATCCGAAGCTGTGAATCAGATGCCAACTTCAGCGTCTTTAACCTCAAACTTAAATCAAAAAAGATTTACAGTCAATTCCAACTATAACTGCACAGCTCACCAAGGCCCATAGCGGCATTAAACGGTAAGGTCACAAACGGAGTTTTGGTTGGCTTTAGGAAAGGAAATATAGCTACCACTGGACTAACAAACCAGTCCGAAGCAGTGAAGCAGTCATGTTTCTCTAAGCAGACCCAGAAAAGACTAAACAGAACCAGTGGATGAAGTTCGGGAAGTTTCAGATCGAAATCAGGGGCAGACTCACCCTGAGCTCGCAGCAGCTGACAGTATAAGTTGACGGCGAGGAGAAAGATGCTTATCGGGAAACACACACGCATCTTATTAAAATCCCAAAGAACATCGTGAAGAAGAAGAGCCAGGAAAAAGTTGCGGTGCTGTAACATGCCACTTCTTGGATCCCCGTTAACTCTCTCTTTATTTCCACTGCCCTCTATACAGGCAGGGAGCGAACAGAGCATGCGCGGAACGGAGAAGTGGCCGGTTTCAGGAGATTAGAACTGGATCCGAAAAACAATCCAGTTCGAAACAAAACTGGCATAATCGGTGTGATTCCCCCCCAATGCTAAATAAATAGTTATTCTGCTTTGTTTTAAATTTTATCCTTGCAAGCTGGAGTAAAAAGCCACTCAGGAAAGCTTCACAGCATAAAGTCCAGTCTTTATCTCTACTTCCAGTTGTTTTTAACACGTTTCAGGATTTATGTAGTTCCACACACTCCTCAGAGGTAAACCAACACTTTCAAAATAGTAAAATATTTAACTCTCTGCCAGAGAAGTAAAATTAGCACTGAGATAATGGAAAACAAAAAATAACTACTTCATTAGTGTTAGTTTAGCACAATCAGGTGTTGGATTTGAAAAAAAGTAACTTCCTGATTCTTGTTATACTTATGATGACCAATAATTACTACAAGCAAATCAATTTTAAATATTTATTTTATTCTATTTTGAAGCTGGGGTTCCAACAGTGTGAATGATGGGTCAATGTACAATCAGTTATTTAACTCCACAAATATATATCAATATTAATATCAAATAGCTCATTAAATTGAAGTGCAGGAACTTGAATAAGATGCCTTTCATCACTTTGAGCAACTCTGAAAAATGAAAATGATAATCAAAAGTATCAGCAAAAAGTTGTTTATTCAAAGCAAAATTAGTGTCAACTACAGGTACAGTATGTTACTTATTAAATGCAAAACCCTGGCATTTGATCTTGCATTGCACTACAAACAAATCCAGCTCTATAGTCAATATTATCAACTCTAATATATGTAGTTGAATAAATATCTTATGACAAAATCATCTGCAGGCCATCTGTTACGACTGGCTCAAGGTCATAACAACGGGAGACCATGCAGGGATTAAAGTGCATAAAAAGAAATATTTATTAACACAAACAACAATGGATTGAGGATGTCAGTATCAGTGGTGTAATGCAAATGCTTGGATGTGGTGTATGAGTGCATATGGAGTTGTTGAAGTGCAAAAACAAAGACAAACTCAAATGTGCAAAAGGAGGGGAGCTGAAGCCTGGCAACAAAACACCGCAAGCATCAAGGCAGAGTGGACGCCGATGGTGACCCAGAAGGTGGAGACAGCCAGGTTTAAATGCTCTGTGCTCCAAATGAATAAAATCAGCAGCACCTGTAAAGGGGAGGAGCACAAAGACAGACAACAAGACACCTGCAACCCAGCCCATAAGGCCCAGGGCCGTAACACCATCACTGACATCTTCACCGATAAGGGAAAATTATTTGAGAAGCTCCTGCTCCGTCTGTTTAATGGCTATTGTTACCCAGTAATGAGATTTCCAGAATTTTTATACTGTTTATCGGAGGCTCCAGAATAGCATTAAACCATAACTGTGAACATCTTCTACATGAAACAGGATATCAAATATCCTGTTTCATGATAAATCTTCATCAAAACTGAATTAAATTTAGGAGATAAGTTTCTAAGAACAAAATAAAGAGAGCTAAATTTGTGACTTCCACGATTAAAGCTCAGGTTTTTTCTGCTTCAAAGTCATCATAGAATATTTAAATCTGAGAAGTTAAAATAGGAAATGTATGTTTTCTATTTTGAATTTTCATCAGGATTCTTGCAGCAGCATTTTGGATCATCTGGAGGCCTATAGCTTTATTCTGTGGACCTCATGATAGTAAAGAATTACAGTAGTTTGAAGTTCACTTCTGAAAGTGACTGAAAAACAGAAGTGACTTGTTTTTCAATGTCACTTCTGGACAATATATTTCTAATCTTGGCAATATTCCAGAGATGAAAAATGAAAGTCCTAGAAACTTGTTTAATATAACATTTAAATTGCATATCCTGGTCAAAAGTAACGCAGATATTCTTCACTTTATGTTGGACGCCAATTTAATGCCATCCAGATCAAGTGATTAACTGAGCAGTTTTTTATTTAAGAGGTTCTGGTCCAAAAACAACAACTTCTGTCTTGTCAGAATTTAAAGGAAGAAAGTTGAAGTTGAAGGCTAACAATTAAAGTTTGATTTAATTTCATAGGATAGAATTTTGATTCTGATGAACATTATAGTTCATCAGAATCAAAATTCTGATACAATACAAAAATATTCTTCACATTTTTGTGCATAAGCAATTTTGTGCATTGACCAATCATTACCATATTGATAACACAGTCTCATGATTGTGACCCAAGGTTTTATGAAAGGTCAATTACGTCACAATGATGAAATGATGAAGTGCGTCTCAGTTCAAAGCCTCCTCCAATGTAAAATGCAGCCCACAAATTCCTCTTGCTTTCAATTACGGGTCTAGTGTATCCTTCTCAACCCACCTGATGAAGAGGAAGACGCAGCAGGAGAGAAGCTTTAAATATAAGTATATTAAAATCTAAAGCTTAAATTGGTTGTGTTGTTAGAATTGTTGTTTGCATAGACATGTGTTTTAATTTTATCTTTATAAAAAATCGTCCCTCAGCAACAAGCATGCATGGTGGTTCTGTCCTTCTTTAGACATTATGTACAGCTAAATTTGATAATTGCAAATTTTTTTATCCATGTTTCGGGCCCCTATTCCTGGGTAACCCCTGGAGAATGGTCGTACCCCGGACGGGTGCGGGTCTTGTGTAAACACACACCCTGGCCGTTCGGTGTACTGGTTCTTAGACAGTTTACCCACGTTTCAGGCATCTTTTCCTGTATAACCTTTTGACATTTACTCTGCACATTTCCCAATTATAAAGTATGACAATTGGCACATATCAGCATTTGCAACTTATTAACACGGTGAGCCTTGTTAATAGGTTTAATGGTCGTCTACATTAAACAAGCAAAGAAAAATTGAAATATGACCTTGGACAGGGATTCTAATTTTATCAGGCAGAATTTCATCTAGTTTATTTACCAGCTGTATCACAGCTTGCAGGCTCTATGATTTGATTTCAACTTAGACTGCCAGACAAAGATTTTTTTTTTCCAAGCTTGCATAATGTCACCATTTCAATGCAACATAACGTTTCCAGATGGATTAGGAAATGCTGATAGAACTGAACAGCTGCGTTTGACCAATGTACAATTTGTAGACCACAGAACCTCAGTAGTTGGTTTATTGTGGTGTTGGAGCGTTGAACTCAGTAGTCAACACAGAACCCCATTCACAATGCTACATTCTGGTTTGCAAATATATGTTTATTACATAATCAGTATGGCTGTATTTTGGTATTAACTAGTTATTTATGTTAAACATACTTCACAAAATAAAACTTTTCATTTCTGGCCTCCTTAGGTTTAATAGAAAGAATATCTTTTTGAGATGTAAGAGATCAAACAAGCACTTGGAATGGACATAGCACCTCTAATCCAGCAGGGAGACGGTCCATGTCTCTCTGCCAGCCTGTGCCATCAATCGACGGGTGCTACCAGCTTCCATCACTTTTATTAGATTTTCTGGCTTTAGCTCAAAGATGCCCCAAATATTCAGTAACCACAGAACCCCTGCAGGTGTACAGGAGGATGCCGGCTGACTGTAGGACGATACGGAGGCATTTCTACATAACCAGTCATTAACAGTCTCTTACTTGAGGGTGTACATGCTGTGTGTTGGTTTTGCTAAACATGTGCGGTTATTGCTGTGCCATGCAACTCCTCTGTCATAACATGACATCCATTATCTTTCACACATCATTAATGTTGTCTCTATTTTCAACAAAAATTAATAAAAATATATCTTTGTTGTAGTACAGGCAATTGAAAATAAATGTATTTTTACTATGGCGAGGTCAGCGTCACATTTCAGTGTGGCATGTTGTAGCACTACGTTGTAGTCTGTTGTTCCTGATCATCACAAAAGCAACAAGAATAAAAACTAGTCAACATTCTTCACATACATTTTATTTATTGTTTCACAAACTTCATCAAAACACAGAAGGAGAAATCCACAGTGAATAGTCCCTGCATATTTCTTCATGGAGAACCCAGTTAGCTCTAAAAACCACAACAGGGACTATTCACGCATTTTAGCAACATCAACAAGCACTGCTTGAGACTTAAAAGCTGCACTTCTAACAACTAAGCATACAAACATAAAATGTATAGCAAATCTTTTTGAGACAGACAACTGTAAAGTCCAATAAGGATTTTGCTTGTCAGAGGAGCTGGAAACATCAAGAATTAATAAGACAGATTTTTCTTTCAGCAAGTTTCTTTCCTCCTTTCTTGGAAATGCAGTAGAAAAGTAACAATGGAAAAAACAAGTATTTTTTTAATGGGTCCCAAATATCCCCAAAAAACGAGTTGCAGTTAAGATATTTGGAACTCTCCTAATTATTCAAATGAATTTAAGGAACAGTGATCAGCAGGACATGCCCAGATTGGAGCATATACCACAGAAGCTGATATAAAATGCCTCATAATTCCTTGTTATCTACATCTTACACTCTGCTCCCAGACTTGGGTTTCTACTGTTCCCACAAGTACAGTACAGACACAACCTTCTGATTTCTTATATGTATAACCAGCTCCAAGTTTGGACTTGGGCATTGACACCCTCTGAACCTTTGATTTATATTTTCAAACAAAGTCTCTAGATTGTCCTGACTTACCCTGAGCTTCATGTTTTTTCTCTCACTATCTACTCTTCCACTGACTGTGTCTGCTATTATTGCTCCAGGTTTATGTGCATTTCTCAGTCCATTATTCCCACTAATGCACAACCTGATGTTTTCGTATTTATCTGTGTCTTTGCTGTATCAGTTCACATATTATGTTTCTCATGAGTCCTGGTTTGCTGGAGCTGTTGCCATGGGAGCATCCTTTGCTCACTCTGATAAGGAAGTTAAATTGTTGGAATCTGGGATTTTCCTTAAGTAGGAAACAGACAACTTGAATATACAGTAGATATATAAAACTGAATTGCATTTAAATTGAAGTCATCTATGTTTGTTTCATCTTGAAGGTAACTTGTTTAAAGTGCTTGAAAGTGATCTTTATCATAAATTTGTGCTTTTTAGATAAACTAAACAGAATTGTTCTGCATAAATAATTATCTTTTTAAAATGTTAATCTAGTTAAGTAACTATAAGATCTGTTCCGTAGATTTTCAATTCTCCGAACTTTTGCACTGTTTCTTATGTCCGCCCAACTGAAGCATTGTACAAAAAATACAGATAATTTACAGTGAAAAACATAATGTAGCATTTCTTTTATCAAGACACAAAGTGACATCAAAATATGTTTCTAAAACTGAGCTTAGTAAGAATAAATCTACATTACATTTAAATACATTCAGGAATCTGTGTAAAAGCCACCAAATGTTTCCAGCCTGATTCTAGATTAGTGGTCAAATATAGCTGAGGGGGGAAAAAGGCAGTTTCAAATCTGTCAGCTCAGTCATGGGGAAAGCTAAGTAACATGCAGAGTGGAGAACAACCATATCCCACCATTACTAGAAGTAGAGCTTTGGTATACACCTGTAACAGTCCCGCAGGGCATTCAGAAGGAAATTGAACCCACACTGCTTCAGTTCATTGAGTTCTGGACTTTGACTAGATCAGAGATCTCCATCTCCAGTCCTCAGGAACAACTCGCCCTGCAACCTTTCAATAATTCTCCACACCAACATAGCTGAATCAAATGATTGAATGACTTATTTAGCATGTCATCAAGTTTGGCAAAGATCTGGTAATTAGTCATTCATTTAATTTAGTTATTTTGGAGCAGGGTAACATCGCAAATCTGCAGGACACTAACTTTCAAGTACTAGGGTTGTACTAGGTAGATCCCTGGACCAGACAGATTATTGTAACACCTTGATTTTGTTTATTTAGATATCAGCAGTGATTTTGCAGCTTGTGGATCATTGGTCTGTTTATGATCAAAATTTTGACTGTTGGACTGCTGGACAGAATTCCTCAACTGTTTGAAATATTGACCTTATTTGTAAATAAGAAACATTATTGACCTTACTTGTAAATAAGGTCAATAACAGACGATGATGTACTGTATTGTAAGACAATACAGAATGTTTCCATGTTGAGATTTTTTATCTCATCATAGGGATCAAGAACTCTTTCAGGACAGATTTATGTTATTTACATCAAATATTCAAATTACATTCAGTTTGTGCTTTTTGTTTTGTTTTAATGTTTCTGGCTTTAATCTTTTCAAGTTTATTGACAATCAGCAGGCAAAAAATAACAGAGGTCACATTGGGATATGCTGAAATGTATTGCATTACACGAAAGCAGAGCACCCTTGTCCTTTTTAAAGTGACTCGTCTTGACATTATGCTTTTTGAGTCCAAGTCCGCATAGCAGTGTTTTCTTCATATTATTTGAAAGGAAAGTGCATGTTTGGAATGTCTGCCAGTCTGAATATCACCACTTTAATAAGAGCTGATGTTGTTTATAAGCAGAAGCTGAAACCAGCAGCTTTCCCATCTATGACTGCTGATTCACAGAGGAGAAAGAGAACTAACTCTAACTCACTAACATCCCATAAATTTAGGTTTCACTTTTTAAAAGCATTGGTTTCTTTTTAGCCAAGTAATTTTCAAGTCTTGGACAGTGACTCTTTAAATCATATTTATTTGTTGTTAAGTCCAAGCAGAAAGGCTGTACCACAGAAACTGATTGGCAGATTACAATGAACTGAAATCAAAGACAAGCTGGAAAGGCATATGGGTATGATATGACTGAAACCTGCAACAGGCTCAGTGGTGTGTAAGTCTCATGTTAGACCACAGGGTGGCGCCTCCTTCCTATTTCATGTAATAATTCTGTGTAAGCACTGGAGTCACGTTGCTCAAAGAGAAGATCAGAACTTATTGATTATAATATGCACCCACTACCCACAATGCATCCTGAGACACTGGTGGAGGTGCAAGCTATGGCAAACATAACATGGCTGAACTAGAACTGCGCACTGTAGCTATTAATAAAGTTAGACAAGGTTTTTAATAAACAGGACATTAGTCATGTGGGATGGTGACATGGAAGAAGCCTGGTGGACACACAAATCATTATTTATGAGAGGTTATGATGGAAAATCCCATTTTTACAACTATCTAGGGATGCTTGATTATTGACGATATCATTTGGGCATAATTTACCTGTAGGATATTCCAAAATAACAGCGGCTCTATGTCAGCTCATAGACATGCAGTGCCTACAGTTACGTTCCACTAATTTGGGCTTTTTATATGGAAATGTAACAGTGGACCACAGACACTGTAAAAGATTACAGTGTTCAGTTTGTCTGACTGGGTCATTCACAGTGGAATGAAAGGCTTGAGATGCAGTCTGATAAAACTGATGAACAACAATGCTCTGCTGTGTGTTTCCACTTCCAACATCATGGTATTAAGTGGAAAAAATTCTCCAAAAGTCAAAGTCCCTGATAAGTACGTTGATCTATTGTTGGCACGTGTTGCTCTGTCATGCTGTTTATATATAATATACAGGTAAAAGCCAGTAAATTAGAATATTTTGAAAAACTTGATTTATTTCAGTAATTGCATTCAAAAGGTGTAACTTGTACATCATATTTATTCATTGCACACAGACTGATGCATTCAAATGTTTATTTCATTTAATTTTGATGATTTGAAGTGGCAACAAATGAAAATCCAAAATTCCGTGTGTCACAAAATTAGAATATTGTGTAAGGGTTACATTTTGAAGACACCTGGTGCCTCAAACTAATCAGCTGATTAACTCAAAACACCTGCAAAGGGCTTTAAATGGTCTCTCAGTCCAGTTCTGAGGCCTACACAAACATGGGGAAGACTTCAGATTTGACAGCTGTCCAAAAGGCGACCATCGACACATTGCACAAGGAGGGAAAGACACAAAAGGTTATTGCTCCCCCACATTTTTGAATGGGGTTTTTTTCACAATCTTGACTAGGGCGCGGTGATCCCTATCGCTTGTACACTTTTTATGACCACAGTTTTTCCTTCCCTTTGCCTCTCTATTAATGTGTTTGGACACAGAGCTCTGAGAACAGCCAGCCTCTTTAGCAATAACCTTTTGTGTCTTTCCCTCCTTGTGCAATGTGTCGATGGTCGCCTTTTGGACAGCTGTCAAATCTGAAGTCTTCCCCATGTTTGTGTAGGCCTCAGAACTGGACTGAGAGACCATTTAAAGCCCTTTGCAGGTGTTTTGAGTTAATCAGCTGATTAGTTTGAGGCACCAGGTGTCTTCAAAATGTAACCCTTACACAATATTCTAATTTTGTGACACACGGAATTTTGGATTTTCATTTGTTGCCACTTCAAATCATCAAAATTAAATGAAATAAACATTTGAATGCATCAGTCTGTGTGCAATGAATAAATATGATGTACAAGTTACACCTTTTGAATGCAATTACTGAAATAAATCAAGTTTTTCAAAATATTCTAATTTACTGGCTTTTACCTGTATATACAGAAGCTCACTGCCTGGTGCTAGCTCTCTATCGATGCACCACACTGTTCACTGTTCAGACTCCTTCAACTTCCAGAAAGAATCAACTAAATGCTTTATGAGATACAGACCTCACTAAAGCTACACAGAATTTTTCATTCTTTTTATTTACTTATTTGTTTACTGTTTAATTTGTGTTTTTGATGTTGTAAAGTGTTCTTGGGTGTTTTGAAAGGAGCTGACAAATAAAATGCATTATTATTATTGGGGCCTGCCATGCAAAGCAATGGCAGGAACCTATTACTATTGTCGGAGAAAAGCGTCTCTTTATTGGGGCCTGCCCATAGCAATGCATAAGGAGAGCAGTACTGACTTGCTTCGCAAGTCAGTACTGCCTCCATGCATTGCATGGCAGGCACTTATTATTCTACACCCAATAGAATGTCTCTTTATATCTTTATTTTTCTTCCATCACCGTTAATGCGGCTCGTACCGCTGCGTGCACCCCCACAAAAGTGGTATCAAAACGTGCGGCTCGATGCCGAGAAGGGAGCTATTATTTTTATAAGGAATCGGACTTACGATGGCGACGTAAAAAGCGTCAAACGAGCCAAATTTCCAACTGCCGAAACGCAGAGCCTAACTGACACCAACTGCTGCTTTTTTAGAGTGAGAAATGAAGAGAATTTTTGACCCCAAAATGATTTTGAAATCGCCCTCATGCCCACAAATATTGCCCAATTGGTATCAAACTCGGTCATGACATCGATACGCATGCCTGCTCCGGTAAAATGTTTTCGAAATTTCTCTAGGGCTTACGGTTTTCTGTCGAGGTGCTTCAGAGTGAAATTATGTGCCAGGGTAACTGACGCTCTCCCAGATTCACTTCCATGTATTTCTGAAAAATTTCTGAGCTCTGCATACACCATTTTTGTCTCATCACTGCAATTACTGTGAGTGAGCTACAAATATGAATCGCGGTACTATGGGAGACGACAAATAGCCCTCTCATATGCTTCAAACGGTTTTACAATACGTCTCTCGGTTCCTGAACGGCAAGGAGTTGTTCAGGCTGCTTTTTCCATGAATGGAGTAATACCATTATAGAAAACATCCTAGTGATGTCCCACATGCTAGTGACAGCAATCACGCTAACATTAGCATTTTTGCTAATTTTAGCTGATACACTTACTTTATCCGACTGAATGGTGCAAGTCCATGTTAGTAAACATTCTTGTCAATCTCCACATGCTATTGATTACGTTGCAGCTTTCTTTAGCATCGATGCTAATTTCTAGCATCAGAACGCTGGGTCCAAACCGACGGGCACACTTTGGCAGGCCCCGGTTAAATTTCTTCAGGAATTTTCTAGTTGGGGCCTGCCATGCAAAGCAATGGCAGGAACCTATTACTATTGTCGGAGAAAAGCGTCTCGGAACCTATTACTATTGTCGGAGAAAAGCGTCTCTTTAATCTTTATTTTTCATCCGTAACCGTTAATGCGGCTCATACCGCTGGGTGCACACCTACAAATGAGGTATCAAAACGTGCAGAAAATTCACGCCATTGGAGCTATTATTTTTGGTGGGATTTGGGCTTAACGTGGCGACATAATTCGCAAAAAACTATGAAAAAAAACCCATTATAAGTCAATGGGAAAAATCCTAGAAATACCCTATTTTTGAGGATTTGCTGTGTCGTCACAAATTCACCTAGAAATGCCATTCAAATTTCATTTTGTAGATACGTCTGTGATCTCTTCGAAAGTGAAGACGGCTCGTCGATACCAGTTACGGTTTGTCCACAATTTGCCTCTAAGCGACCCAAAGTTTCTCATTTTTCCTCAAATTAGAGTGAGAGCCGACCTCGGTTCAGATCTGGGCACAACATTTCTTTCTCTCATCGCTGTAAATGCTCTGAGTGAGGTACAGATATGAATCTCGGGACTATCGCAGAAGACACATAGGCCTCTCATACACTCCAAACGCTTTTCGAATATGTATTACGGTTCCCGAACAGGAAGGATTTGTTTCCAATGCTGTTTTTCAGTAAAACGTGTTTGCTCAAACACACAATTGTGTGTTTGAGAGCTCAGAGCTCAGAGCTCACACCCTGCTGAGACCATTATTTACCATAGCAACGGAACTCAAGAGGCTATTGGCTGCTGATTAGGACTACAAATACGCATCGCTGTAGTTCTATCTATCCTCAGTTGAAACAGATCAGGACTGAACTGGCCTTTACAACTAATTGCTGCTATGGGCTGTATATAACTGATTAAACTCAGTAACTGTTACACATGGGATTAGTTTGGCCCTTTGAAATGAAGCTTAACATTTCAAAATAAAAGCCTTGAATATTTTTACATCAACTACTTGTGTTTTGAGCATTATATAACTGATTTAAGCCAATGACTATTATACATGGGATTAGGTTGGCCCTTTGAAATGAAGTTTAACAAAAATTCCAAAATAAAAGCCTTGAATATTTTTACATCAACTACTTGTATTTTGCGCATTATATAACTGTTTTAACCCAATGACTATTACACATGGGATTAGTTCGGAACTTTAAAATGGAGCATAATAATAATTTCAAAATAAAAGCCTTTAATATTTTTACATCAACTACTTGCATTTTCAGCATTATATAACTGATTTAAGCCAATGACTATTACACATGGGATTAGTTTGGCCCTTTGAAATGAAGTTTAACAAAAATTCCAAAATAAAAGCCTTGAATATTTTTACATCAACTACTTGTGTTTTACGCATTATATAACTATTTTAACCCAATGACTATTACACATGGGATTAGTTCGGAACTTTAAAATGGAGCATAATAATAATTTCAAAATAAAAGCCTTGAATATTTTTACATCAACTACTTGCGTTTTCAGCATTATATAACTGATTTAAGCCAATGACTATTACACATGGGATTAGTTTGGCCCTTTGAAATGAAGTTTAACAAAAATTCCAAAATAAAAGCCTTGAATATTTTTACATCAACTACTTGTGTTTTGCGCATTATATAACTATTTTAACCCAATGACTATTACACATGGGATTAGTTCGGAACTTTAAAATGGAGCATAATAATAATTTCAAAATAAAAGCCTTGAATATTTTTACATCAACTACTTGTGTTTTGAGCATTATATAACTGATTTTATCCAATGACTGTTATTCATGGGATTAGGTTAGCCCTTTGAAATGAAGGTTAACAAAAATTCCAAAATAAAAGCCTTGAATATTTTTACATCAACTACTTGTATTTTGCGCATTATATAACTGTTTTAACCCAATGACTATTACACATGGGATTAGTTTGGCCCTTTGAAATGAAGTTTAACAAAAATTCCAAAATAAAAGCCTTGAATATTTTTACATCAACTACTTGTGTTTTGAGCATTATATAACTGATTTTATCCAATGACCGTTATTCATGGGGTTAGGTTGGCCCTTTGAAATGAAGTTTAACAAAAATTCCAAAATAAAAGCCTTGAATATTTTTACATCAACTACTTGCATTTTCAGCATTATATAACTGATTTAACCCAATGACTATTACACATGGGATTAGTTTGGCCCTTTGAAATGAAGCTTAACATTTCAAAATAAAAGCCTTGAATATTTTTACATCAACTACTTGTGTTTTGAGCATTATATAACTGATTTTATCCAATGACTGTTATTCATGGGATTAGGTTAGCCCTTTGAAATGAAGTTTAACAAAAATTCCAAAATAAAAGCCTTGAATATTTTTACATCAACTACTTGTATTTTGTGCATTATATAACTGTTTTAACCCAATGACTATCACGCAGGGGATTAGTTTGGCCCTTTGAAATGAAGTTTAACAAACATTTCAAATTAAAAGCCTTTAATATTTTTACATCAACTACTTGCGTTTTCAGCATTATATAACTGATTTAACCCAATGACTGTTGTACATGGGATTAGTTCGGAACTTTAAAATGAAGCATACTGAAAATTTCAAAATAAAAGCCTTGAATATTTTTAAATCAGATAATTGCTCTGTTGAGCATTATATAACTGATTTAACCCAACGACTGTTATACATGGGATTAGTTTGGACCTTTGAAATGAAGTTTAACAAAAATTCCAAAATAAAAGCCTTTAATATTTTTACATCAACTACTTAAGTTTTCAGCATTATATAACTATTTTAACCCAATGACTATTACGCAGCGGATTAGTTTGGCCCTTTGAAATGAAGTTTAACAAACATTTCAAATTAAAAGCCTTTAATATTTTTACATCAACTACTTGCGTTTTCAGCATTGTATAACTGATTAAACCCAATGACTATTAAACATGGGATTAGTTTGGCCCTTTGAAATGAAGCTTAACATTTCAAAATAAAAGCCTTGAATATTTTTACATCAACTACTTGTGTTTTGCGCATTATATAACTATTTTAACCCAATGACTATTACGCAGGGGATTAGTTTGGCCCTTTGAAATGAAGTTTAACAAACATTTCAAATTAAAAGCCTTTAATATTTTTACATCAACTACTTGCGTTTTCAGCATTGTATAACTGATTTAACCCAATGACTATTACACATGGGATTAGTTTGGCCCTTTGAAATGAAGCTTAACATTTCAAAATAAAAGCCTTGAATATTTTTACATCAACTACTTGTGTTTTGCACATTATATAACTATTTTAACCCAATGACTATTACGCATGGGATTAGTTTGGCCCTTTCAAATGAGGTTTAACAAAACTTCCAAAATAAATGCCTTGACAAAATTTTAAATCATACTGAATGGTGCACGTCCACCTTACTTAACGTTCTTGTGATTCTCCGCATGCCATTGATTACGTTGCGGCGTTCTTTAGCATCGATGCCAATTTTTAGCGTGACAACGCCTGGCCCAAACCGACGGGCGCCCAAACCGACGCCTTGACAAAATTTTAAATCGTACTGAATGGTGCACGTCCGCCTTACTTAACGTTCTTGTGGTTCTCCGCATGCCATTGATTACGTTGCAGGGTTCTTTAGCATCGATGCTAATATGTAGCGTGACGACGCCGGGCCCAAACCGACAGGCGCGCCTTGGCAGGCCCCGGCTAAATTTCTTCCGAAATTTTCTAGTTGGGGCCTGCCATGCAAAGCAATGGCAGGAACCTATTACTCTACACCCAACAAGCGTCTCTTTAATATTATTGGGGCCTGCCATGCAAAGCAATGGCAGGAACCTATTACTATTGTCGGAGAGAAGCGTCTCTTTAATATTCTTTATTTTTCTTCCGTAACCGTTAATGCGGCTCATACCGCTGGGTGCACACCTACAAATGAGGTATCAAAATGTGCAGAAAATTCACGCCATTGGAGCTATTACTTCTGGTGGGATTTGGGCTTAACGTGGCGACATAATTCGCAAAAAACTATGAAAAAAAACCCATTATAAGTCAATGGGAAAAATCCTAGAAATACCCTATTTTTGAGGATTTGCTGTGTCGTCACACATTCACCTAGAAATGCCATTCAAATTTCATTTTGTAGATACGTCTGTGATCTCTTCGAAAGTGAAGACGGCTCGTCGATACCAGTTACGGTTTGTCCACAATTTGCCTCTAAGCGACCCAAAGTTTCTCATTTTTCCTCAAATTAGAGTGAGTGCCGACCTCGGTTCAGATCTGGGCACAACATTTCTTTCTCTCATCGCTATAAATGCTCTGAGTGAGGTACAGATATGAATCTCGAGACTATCGCAGAAGACCCATAGGCCTCTCATACGCTCCAAACGCTTTTCGAATATGTATTACGGTTCCCGAGCAGGAAGGATTTGTTTCCAATGCTGTTTTTCAGTAAAACGTGTTTGCTCAAACACACATTTGTGTGTTTCAGAGCTCAGAGCTCACACCTGCTGAGACCATTATTTACCATAGCAACGGAATTCAAGAGGCTATTGGCTGGTGGTTTGGACTACAAATACGCATCGTTGTAGTTCTATCTATCCTCAGTTGAAACAGATCAGGACTGAACTGGCCTTTAGAACTAATTGCTGCTATGGGCTGTATATAACTGATTTAACTCAGTAACTATTACACATGGGATTAGTTTGGCCCTTTGAAATGAAGTTTAACAAACATTTCAAATTAAAAGCCTTGAATATTTTTACATCAACTACTTGTGTTTTGAGCATTAAATAACTGATTTTATCCAATGACTGTTATTCATGGGATTAGGTTGGCCCTTTGAAATGAAGTTTAACAAAAATTCCATAATAAAAGCCTTGAATATTTTTACATCAACTACTTTTGTTTTGAGCATTATATAACTGATTTTATCCAATGACTGTTATTCATGGGATTAGGTTGGCCCTTTGAAATGAAGTTTAACAAAAATTCCAAAATAAAAGCCTTTAATATTTTTACATCAACTACTTCCGTTTTCAGCATTATATAACTGATTTAACCCAATGACTATTACACATGGGATTAGTTTGGCCCTTTGAAATGAAGCTTAACATTTCAAAATAAAAGCCTTGAATATTTTTACATCAACTACTTGTGTTTTGCGCATTATATAACTATTTTAACCCAATGACTATTACACATGGGATTAGTTTGGCCCTTTGAAATGAAGTTTAACAAAAATTCCAAAATAAAAGCCTTGAATATTTTTACATCAACTACTTGTGTTTTGAGCATTATATAACTGATTTTATCCAATGACTATTACACATGGGATTAGTTTGGCACTTTGAAATGAAGTTTAACAAAAATTCCAAAATAAAAGCATTGAATATTTTTACATCAACTACTTGTGTTTTGAGCATTATATAACTGATTTTATCCAATGACTGTTATTCATGGGATTAGGTTGGCCCTTTGAAATGAAGCATACTGGAAATTTCAAAATAAAAGCCTTGAATATTTTTACATCATGTAATTGCTCTTTTTGGCTATATTTGACTTTTTCATCCAAAGCACTGTTACACATGGTATTAGTTTGGCCCTTTGAAATGAAGCATACTGAAAATTTCAAAATAAAAGCCTTGCATATTTTTACATGACGTAATTGCTCTTTTTGGCTTTATTTGACTTTTTCATCCAAAGCACTCTTACACGTGGTATTAGTTCAGAACTTTAAAATGAAGCATACTGAAAATTTCAAAATAAAAGCCTTGAATATTTTTACATCATGTAATTGCTCTTTTTGGCTTTATTTGACTTTTTCATCCAAAGCACTGTTACACATGGTATTAGTTTGGCCCTTTGAAATGAAGCATACTGAAAATTTCAAAATAAAAGCCTTGAATTTTTTTCCATCATGTAATTGCTCTTTTTGGCTTTATTTGACTTTTTCATCCAAAGCACTGTTACACGTGGTATTAGTTTGGCCCTTTGAAATGAAGCATACTGAAAATTTCAAAATAAAAGCCTTGAATATTTTTACATGACGTAATTGCTCTTTTTGGCTTTATTTGACTTTTTCATCCAAAGCACTCTTACACGTGGTATTAGTTCGGAACTGTAAAATGAAGCATACTGAAAATTTCAAAATAAAAGCCTTGAATATTTTTACATCAGCTACTTGCGTTTTGAGCATTATATAACTATTTTAACCCAAGGACTATTACGCATGGGATTAGTTTGGCCCTTTGAAATGAAGTTTAACAAAACTTCCAAAATAAAAGCCTTGACAACATTTTAAATCATACCAAATGGTGCGCGTCCGCCTCGTTTAACGTTCTTGCGGTTCTCCGCGTGCCACTGATTACGTCGCGGCGTTCTTTAGCGTCGATGCCGATTTGTAGCGTGACGACGCCAGGCCCAAACCACCGGGGCGCGCCTTGGCAGGCCCCGGCTAAATTTCTTCCGAAATTTTCTAGTTATAATTCTTTATTTTTCATCCGTAACCGTTAATGCGGCTCATACCGCTGGGTGCACACCTACAAATGAGGTATCAAAACGTGCAGAAAATTCACGCCATTGGAGCTATTAGTTTTGGTGGGATTTGGGCTTAACGTGGCGACATAATTCGCAAAAAACTATGAAAAAAAACCCATTATAAGTCAATGGGAAAAATCCTAGAAATACCCTATTTTTGAGGATTTGCTGTGTCGTCACAAATTCACCTAGAAATGCCATTCAAATTTCATTTTGTAGATACGTCTGTGATCTCTTCGAAAGTGAAGACGGCTCGTCGATACCAGTTACGGTTTGTCCACAATTTGCCTCTAAGCGACCCAAGGTTTCTCATTTTTCCTCAAATTAGAGTGAGAGCCGACCTCGGTTCAGATCTGGGCACAACATTTCTTTCTCTCATCGCTGTAAATGCTCTGAGTGAGGTACAGATATGAATCTCGGGACTATCGCAGAAGACACATAGGCCTCTCATACGCTCCAAACGCTTTTCGAATATGTATTACGGTTCCCGAACAGGAAGGATTTGTTTCCAATGCTGTTTTTCAGTAAAACGTGTTTGCTCAAACACACAATTGTGTGTTTGAGAGCTCAGAGCTCAGAGCTCACACCCTGCTGAGACCATTATTTACCATAGCAACGGAACTCAAGAGGCTATGGCCTGGTGGTTAGGACTACAAATACGCATCGCTGTAGTTCTATCTATCCTCAGTTGAAACAGATCAGGACTGAACTGGCCTTTACAACTAATTGCTGCTATGGGCTGTATATAACTGATTTAACTCAGTAACTGTTACACATGGGATTAGTTTGGCCCTTTGAAATGAAGTTTAACAAAAATTCCATAATAAAAGCCTTGAATATTTTTACATCAACTACTTGTGTTGTGAGCATTATATAACTGATTTTATCCAATGACTGTTATTCATGGGATTAGGTTGGCCCTTTGAAATGAAGTTTAACAAACATTTCAAATTAAAAGCCTTTAATATTTTTACATCAACTACTTGCGTTTTCAGCATTATATAACTATTGTAACCCAATGACTATTACGCAGGGGATTAGTTTGGCCCTTTCAAATGAAGTTTAACAAAAATTCCAAAATAAAAGCCTTGAATATTTTTACATCAACTACTTGCATTTTCCGCATTATATAACTGATTTAACCCAATGACTGTTACACATGGGATTAGTTTGGCCCTTTGAAATGAAGTTTAACAAAACTTCCAAAATAAAAGCCTTGACAAAATTTAAAATCATACTGAATGGTGCGCGTCCACCTTACTTAACGTTCTTGTGATCCTCAGCATGCTATTGATTACGTTGCAGCGTTCTTTAGCATCGATGCCAATTTGTAGCGTGACACCGCCGGGCCCAAACCGACGGGCATGCCTTGGCAGGCCCTGGCTAAATTTTTTCCGAAATTTTCTAGTTGTTATTGTTATTATTATTATTATTAGTTTCATGCTTAGTTAAAATAAATTGTGTAAGGCAAATCACCACTGTTAAGTAACATGTCACCCGGGTAACAGTGGTGGCAAAGACACATTGGTATAAAACAACTTGGAAAGTGGAACCATGCTTCATCTCAGTTGCTAACTGGCTTTGGTCTGAAAGTAAAATTTGTATATTGATTAAATAATTACAAATATTTTTTTCTGTTTAAATGCAGCAGGATATTACAATAATCTAATCAGTTTATAGTTCATAAATATAATTAACATAGGAAACGTTCTGGCGCTTTTGACACTTCTGCTCTTAACTGTCATAGAGGATGAAAAGAAGGTTCTCAGGTTTTTTTTCTAACCATCTGACAGTGTTGACAAAACATGGGACAAATACTAAATATAGCCATAAAAAAATCACCATTGTTTTTCTTTCTTCTCATTTGATTTAAGATTCTTTTTTTTATCAAATCAAAATGTTGCCCTCCTGACTAAAGAGAAGTAATCTAGTGGGTGCTTAACCATCACAAAATAACATAATTTATTGTGGCCTGTACGTGTTGAAGAAATTATACTCTCCAAAATGTTTAGAATATGTTTGTTACCCCTTTATTTTGTAAACTGAATATTAGTTGGAAATAATTAGATTTTTGTGCTCAAGTAATTTAATAAATGATTTTAGTCCTCTTTCCACCTCTGTTGATTCAGAAGTTATTGGAAAATGCTAGAACTGTCATTTTAAATGAAAATAATGTACAAGCTTTAACCAAAACCTTGTTTTTCTAACGCATTTGATATAGTGCACAAAACTGGTGCTGAAATTAAAAAGGGACCTTTCCTGACATTCTCACTGTTTTTCCAAAGCGTCACAAAAGCAGAGCTTAGATTATGTCACAACATGAAACAAATAACGATAATAAATGCATCTAACTTGAATGAAAATATCAACCGTTGCACCTCCAATGGCAAAATTGCAACTTGTTCCACTTCAGTTGTTTTTTGTAAACTCGCCTGCCTCCCAGCGCTGAGCCATGGCGCTCTTCCGTCTTCCTCCGGTGTAAGCCTCAGGAAACTGAAAGGCAGGTAAAGATTTCCTTCTGTTATTACACAGTTATTACTATCATCTGTCTGCTCTCTCCAATTATTTGACCTCCAGCCATCCCACACATGGAAATCAGCAAAAGCCGTCTGTTGGAATGCACTACGGTCAGCTATGTGTTTTGTTTTTTTCTGCGACTGAAACATTTGGATGACTGCTCCTCTGCTGTTAGAAGGATCACCACTGATGTTGATCTCCTCATGCAGTATTTGCATTGATCTCAGCTACTGTTGTTTTTTGAGAACATTCAGGGTCAGCACTCTTAGTCACAGGATTTTGGTCATTTTATTAAGAAAATAACTTAGCCGATATTTGATTCTGCATTGAGTACATTATTTTCCCTTTATCACAGAATACTGCATCACTTTAGGTGAAGGTTGGGTGACATCCATTCTTCCCATCATCATGCCTTCCTCACACCATTGTATCTTGTTTGGGTTACAGGCTGCTGAGACAGGCTTATGATAAGTTTTTCCTCAGCATGTTTTTTAATGTGTTTCAAGAGTGTCAGATATGATGCACAGGTTCTTCCTATAGTTTTTCACTGCTTCAACATCACCAATCTACATGTTTCAAAAAATAAATAAAGCATGACCATAATAAACTGAAAACTTTCAAATAGGAAGGTGTTGTCATGTTTTTTTTTTTTTTTTTTTTTTACCAGTTAAACAAATTAAATCAACTTTCATGCATCTGGCATGAGTCTTTTTTAGAAGCTTTTCTTCTCTTTGATCAGTATGATCACACAAGCATTAAGGAGAATAGCCCTAACTTTAGATTAATGTGAAGTTGTTCATCTTACAGCTAGTAAACAGAGATGACAAAGACTGAATCTGAGTAGAATCAGAATCAGTGTAGCTAAAAGAGAGAGAAGAAGGATGGTTTTCTTTCTTGGAAACTCACCCTGTGATCACAGGATAAGGCAGAGCGATCCATCCTGTGGGTTGCTTTCATTGGAGATGATGGGGAGGACTTGCATTTAACTGGTACAATACCTATTAATGAGATTGAATTATAAATAAACATATAAAATGTTGTGAGTGATGTAATGTATTGAGTATTTTACTATTATACCTGAGGTATCAAATGTCAAAGTGTCCATGCGATTTGACAGGCCAGTTTCTGTGCTGAACATGTCTTTACCATACAGGGTTGCCCTCTCCTTTCTGAGCTCCTCCTCCCTCTGCTTCACCATCCTTATCTCTTCATCTACCAGGGAGATTGTGCTTCTTGACCGCAGTTTGAAGAAGGGGTTGTTGAGGAACATTTTTTCTTGGGGCTCTTCACAGGTTTTATTAAGGGAGAACTCAGAGGCACTTCGAATGATCAAATTAGATGTTTCAAGGATGATTAGATTGGGACTACTTTCCTCAGAGCACCATTCTACAGGCCCAGAAGTTGTGCTGTCGTTGCCACTTTTGGAGCTGGATGTGAAATCATTTTGTGGGTCTACAATTATAACATTGTTGGCAGACACTTCATGCTTTACTGGTTCTTTTGTTGGTGAGGAGGTTATAATAAATGATGGAGTCAGAGGAGTACTTGTGGATCGAGGGATACTTCGTGATGGAGCACAATCTGTTGATTTTCCCATCCTGGCCAGTCCCCTCTCTCTTTTCAAGTTTTCCTCCCTCTCCATTGAAGTACGAATTTCCCTTTCAATGGGTGTTTCAGCATCATCATAGGGGGACCTGTAACTGGAATCATCCAGGCCAGAGTCTTCTGAGCAAGGGCTGAATTGGGTGTGAGAATAATCTGTGACCAGGTTTAAACTCTCCAGATCCCGCGCTTTCTTGGGAGTTCTTTCAATATTGCGGACTGGTGTATACATGAAGCTGTGGCTTTGGTGGTGTGACTGCTTTGTTGCAGGTAAGACAGTCTTATTTTTCATTTGCGCCTCCATTTCTCTCCATTGCTTGCGAGCTAGCTGGAAGTCTACGTGTTCTGTACTGACATTTTCACTCTTTGTCTCCTGAATTACACAGAAGTCTTTGGGTAGCTTCTTGATTGTGTCCACACTGGTGTTCTCTTGGAGTTTAGAGTGGTCATGATTAGCATCTCTGTAGCTTTCACTTTCATCTTCAGATATTTTTGACAAACCTTGAAGACTGTAAGGATTGTACTTAACCTCTTGAGGGAGCATCGGAGAGGAAGGCACTACCTCAGGTTGCTCCAAAACGTCTGGTACTTTTGGGACCTCAAAGCTAACCTCTTCAAAGTTGCTGCTCTCCTGATCATTATAGTCTGTCTCCTCAACTTTCTGGACAAAGAGCTCCTGAGCACTCAGCTGAAGACTATCCAAATATGAGTCATCGTCTTCTTTATTTATGGAAGAAGAGAAAATTGCTCTCCATTTTTCATCTGTATCACTGTCAGAAGAAGCTGCTGCAATCTCAACTCTCAAACATTCATCTATCGCTTCGGGGTTATGGTAGGACTCATTTGACACATCTGACATCGCCTCTTCTCTTATACACTGCTCTAATGGAGACTCTTCATGAAAAGATGGTTCAAATAGGATTTCATCTGGCTCTGGGCCTTCATCTGGATATTCTGCTAGATTTTGATAGGGCTCATCATCTAAATTGATGATATCTCCTCCCTCAGGGTCAAGTTCACTGTACAAATCCAGCTGGGGGTCATTGTCAAGTTTAGAGTATTGCTCAAGCTCAGTGCCTTGTTCAGGTTGAAGGTCTTGTTCGTGATCAGGGTAATCTGGCATCTCAAAATCGTCTTTAGTTTCTTGGTCAGTTTCTTGGTCTGACATGTTCACCAGACCACCATCTTCCTCTGGCTCTGGGTGCTGTTCTGATTCTGGCACCATTTCAGGCTTGACACACTGCTCCGACTCATGTCCCTGATCAGGATCTGGCTCTCGTGTGTCTTGCCTCCTACTGCGGGCCTCATTCTCACAAACACTGTCAGCACTGGAAAGGGTATCAGACACAGATGAGTTGACTGACTCATGCCTATTGAGCTCCTCGTGCCCTTGCTCTAGTTTTAATGTGTCTTTTTCCTCTTGACAGGGATTCAAGATGCAAAGACTGCATTCAGGGGAGTTACTGTTGTCAGCCAGACTTGTGCTGCTAGGAACATAAGTTAATAAGGAGCTAACAAATGCTTCCTGAGAGTTTGATAAATCTGCTGTTAACCCAGTTAGCTCATCACTAACGCTGCAATCCATTTCATGCACAGGTGAATCACACACAGCACCCTCCATTTCACAGTCCATCACCAGCTTTGATTGTTCGGCTGTTTCCATGGTGACAGAAATGAAGTTGTGATTCTCAGTTGTGCTGCAAGGCTCTTTCAGCACTTCTTCATCTGCCTCTTTATCCACAGAGGTAGCTTTCTGTGTAAAAACAAAGAACAGAAAGGAGAATGGTAAAATGATTAACTTTGTGTTCCTTTAACTGCAAATGCAATGCTCAGACGTTTTTCTTCCGTCCGTACCTCAAATGTCTTGTTACACTTAATGTAATTTTTGATTTCATAAAAAGTGAAATGAGATTTTTATTTTTTGTCTGTAAATAAGAAACAAACAGCAGATCAAGTTTACAGAATTAAGGAGGCAAATTCCCTATTATTATGTCCTTTGTGGTTTAGTATTTGTCAGCAATGGCACACTGTCAGGCATCAACAGCACCGCCACAGGAACAGCACTGGATAGTGTCATAGCATTATGACAATCTGAATTTCAGTCTAACTTTCCTTTAGTTCTCTCTGTGTTCATTAATGTGTGTGTTGTGTTCAGGGCTTGGCAGCAGGAGGCTGTGCTTGCTGTTGCTATGCTTTCTGAATGCTTTCCTAAATCAGTTCTGTAAAAACTGAGGAAGTTAGGAAATGCAGCTGAATTAGATCGTTTGATGTGTGTTCTTATGTAAGGCTGCTGGACTGGGTCAGCCTCCCACACACACTCCCAGATGAGTAAGTGTCCCTGCACGATGACAAGCTGTTCTCATCCCTCCTCATTTTTCACACAAACACACTTGCTTTACTAGATCCCGTGTCAAATGTCACTGATTCATTTATTTCCCCTGAATGTGACTACATGTAAACAAGTCATAAATAAATTGACTTGAGGTAGATTTCTCAGTGGTCCTACTCAATTGTAAACAGCGGTGGGGATTCACATGATGTAGCTGCTGTCAAGACAACTGCATCTGGTTTATTGTTTTGATGTTTGGTTTAAGGTGGCAGTAGTTAAAGTTTATTTAATATTAAACATTAAGTTTAATATGTGTGGTAGTTTTAGTAAATTTGTGTTGATGCTCATTAAGTTTGGATAAGTGTACATTCAAATGTGGGGGGACCTTTTATTTTGTCCACGGATCATGTGTTGCCCGGGGAAGCATTAGCGGGCGCACTTAGAGCCACATGGGGCATTCAAGCTCAAGAAGCTGAAACTTTATTCCTCTGGAGTCAATGAGGTACGGTTTTGTTTATTTGTATCTTTTATTTATGTAAATACTCCATTTATTGTGAACTGATTTGGGTTTATGTTATCTTTTGTTTTTAGTTCTGACAGCATTTTTGGGGACTTTGTAAGATGTGTCCACAATAAATGGCTGTAGAAACCAAGAACTGCGTTAAGCCTTGATTAAACTCGAGAGGAGTAACACATGACCTGTTCAATTCCTTCCTTCCTTTCTTCCTTCCTTCCTTCCTGTAACATTAAAAAACTAAAATAAAGAGAAAATGTTTATATCATAACGCATTCTAAACAGTGTCATATCTCATGTAGTGTTTCTGGAAAGCCACCAATGGGTGCTTGAATCTACAGTAAATCTCTTTGCAGCAAAGACACAATTGTTCCAGCAGAATGTGTTCAGAGCCATTTCTTACTTTATGAACATAATGTGCTGTTATCTCAAGGCTGACACTCCCACAACTCCTGAATGTCAAAACATTAGCTTTAACTCGTCACAATGCAGATTTAACAATGGCAGTGTCATTATTAATTATGAGTTTAGGAGAGCCATTTATTTCCTGCATAAAGGTTGACTAAAACCAAAAATATACTACACACTTAGATACAACCACTTCCCATGTGTGCCTCTAACATGAACCTATAAGTGCTGGCTCCACACAGGACATATTGCTGGTCCTTATCACATGTCATCAGTTTTTAAGATCTTGGAAATGAGTACATTGATACATTCTCACAAGCTCTGTCAGGGACACGTGCCTGCAACAGACTGAGTGTCATGGTAACCATCAGCATGCCTGACACTCACTGCTCAGCTGTCACCTCCTCCCCCTCAGCACTTCATCAGCAGACTGCTAAATGTGACAGGAAGCAGGGCTGCACTGAAATGCCAGCGGGAATAATGGAAATCAGTATAAACACAACAAATTCAAGCTGATGCAACTATTCAATGTATAATTATGAACATCCACTTTCAGTCTGTCCAGCTAATTAAATGATGATGTAGAGCAACTACTCAGTGCAGCAGAGCGACATCAGGAAGTCTAAAAAGACAGAGGATCAGATATAACTCCAGCAAAAGCTGAAGAAAGTAATAACTTTAATGTCTTGTTCTGCTGCATGACGCTGTTAACACAAGGTTGTCAGTATTTACACATCTCTTCCTCTTCTGTTTCTGTTTAATCCTGTTCAGGGCCGTGGGAGGGCTGGAGCCTATCCAGACAACCAGGAACCAACACCACCACACCTGAGGACAACCTGGAGCTAATGACCCTCACCAGTATGGGGTACGATTATTGCTGGGGAAGACTGGATTGCTGAATAGATAACTGAAGCAAATACAACTTGTGCATGAAATGGACACAAGAATGTGCACAAAGAAATGTGCATGAATTCAAAATTCATGTATATTAATATATATATGTCTATATTTCCTGTTTGACTTAAATATTACATCTTTGGAAATTATATTCAAGGAATCTGACCAAACAAAGTACATTTTTCTCATTGTTTTATATAGACAGTGGCAGGATCTAAGGAAGCAGCCAAAACAAGACATGTTTTATTTCCGTTATCTGAACTGGGTTCATCATATTGCATCAAACAAGTGATGTGGTGTAGAATGATTCATTGACATAGATGTCATCTATGCTGGTTTGAACCATTAGCTGTCCCAAACACTCTTCTCTTCTTCTAAGAAAGACTGAGCAGTAATGGGCAAAATACATAAACCCCATCAAGGAAAGGTACTTGTAAGTCACCCGTTATTTTGACTGCTGGAAAAAAAAACATAACATAAATATCAAATTTCATGAACTGCAAAAGTTTGTTGTGTTATTAACCTATTTAGCAAAATGTTCAGTTTTCAAGATGTCTTCAGAAAACAGCTAAAGGCAAATTTAATAAATCAATAACCTGAAAGATCTTAATCTCCTATCAACAAGTGAGAGATTGTCCACATAGTAACAATATCTTAGAACATAATGCTGCACTGGCAGGGGAAATCTCTGAACCAACATTTAATACAACAAATACACACACATGTATTTTACAGAAATGTTATCAACCCTTTCATGCATGAATTATGATCCTTTATGTTAGGTTTTTCTCCCCAAATGTTTTGATTTTCTCAAGGCATAAAAAGTTGGGAAACATTTTTGTAAAAAGAAAAAACAAATCTTGGATTTTTTTCTAGGTGATCAGTTGTAATTTTTTCTAAATACAAATTTGTTATATGGAAAATACATCAGTAGTATTAGTCTTTAGGGGTTACTAATTTTTTTTTACCTGCAAGAGTCATCTACAATAGAATAGAAAGATGGCGGCGCACGCAGTTGCAGCGATTTGTGTTCCATACTCGTCATGTCGGACAAACAAAATATACAGTCGGGACGATCTCCTGACGAACTAGATGTTACAGCTGATTTTCAACGCTTGTTCATTATTCCGGGGGACATAGCGAGGAGCCCCGGTGCGCCGTGGATTACCATCCCAGCAGAGAGGAAGCGTCGGCGGCGTAGAGAGAGAAGGCAGAAGCGGGGCTGCAGGGCCGGCGTGCTAGCTAGGCTACGGAGGCAACCACACAAACCACCGCTCCCCAGCCTGTTTCTCTCGAACGCCAGATCCTTTGCAAACAAGATGGATGAACTGAGACTACAGGCTGCATCTCACAGCGCAGTGAAGGACAGCTGTATTCTTCTGATCACGGAGACCTGGCTGCATCCAGACATAGCGGACTCTGCCATCGAGCTAGTGTAGCATGTAATGTAATTATGTAGCAGAATTAATTTTATTTATTTATTTTATTTTTCTTTATGAACCTTCTCAAAACTAATTTTCTTTGAATTGACATGTCTGTAATATATTATTTCTGTTTTATCTTGCTTTCATTTTTGGTCCCTAGTGTGTAAAAAGCCATCCTCATTTATGAATATTGGTTTTCCTTTGTTTTCTAATTGTATTTTGTTTTGGTGGGGAAGCTTTTATTTTCTTACTTCCTGTTTGTGCGTTATATCCTGGGTGTTCCCGCTGCCCTCCTCAGTTCGCGCCAAGCTGCGCTGGGGAGAGGTAAGTGTACAGAGTTGTCTTTCATTTGAGTATTAAAATATTGAAAGCGTTCTAAAAATATGTTGTAAACTCACATATATATATATATTCATGTTTAGCGCAGCACTATGCTGGGCATTTGTCTCCCACATTGGTGACACCCATCAAGTTTTCTGTATCAACGTGGTTATTTTTTTTCCTTTTGGTTGATTAGGGTGTTTGTGGAGAATCCGGAGCCCAGGAGATGCTGTGTCTAAAATGTTCTTGTTTTGAACAGGTATGTGGGTTGTTTCAGATTTTATTCGGATGTTAAATTAATGTATTTAGTATATTTCTATGTTATGGTGGAAAATTGTAATTGTAGGGCAGATTATTTCTGTTAAGGTTTTATTTTAATTGCTTTGTATGTCAGAGAATTTTAGTTTTGTTTAATGCATTTCTGTCAGTTCGTGCCAAGCTGCGCTGGAGAGAGGGTGTTTGTGGAGAATCCGAAGCCCAGGAGCTGCTGTGCTTAAAATGTTCTTGTTTTGAACAGGAATAAAATTATCCTGAATCCTGATTCCGATGTGGTTCTGACTTCCTGTTTCACGACCGTTACACTAGCAGGCTACACAGTACAGCGCCACGACAGAACGAAAGACTCCGGTAAGAGCAGAGGAGGAGGGCTCTGTGTGTACGTGAACAACACCTGGTGTACTAACACAGCGACTGTCATCAGCTGTTGCTCCCCAGACCTGGAGTATGTGACTGTTAGACGCAGACCAATATACCTCCCCAGAGATTTCACCATAGTCATGGTAACCGCTGTTTACATACCACCGGATGCTAATGCTAAAACAGCTATTGGACTTTTGCATGGCAGCATTAGCCATCTGCAGAGCATCTATCCAGATGCTGTGCACATCATAGCGGGGGACTTCAACCATGCAGACTTGAAGACAGCGCTCCCCAAATTCCACCAGATGTAAAGTGTGCTACAAGAGAGGCTAGCACTCTGGACAAAGTCTACTCCAACATCAAGCTAGGCTACAGGGCAAGACCACTTCCTCATCTGGGTCAGTCCGATCACCTGTCCCTGCATTTAATTCCTGCTTATGCCCCGCTCAGGAAAACTGCTCCAACCATCACCAAAACTCATCAAATCCTGGCCCGAGGATGCAACACAGCAGCTGCAGGACTGTTTCGACAAACTGGGATGTTTTTGAACATCAGGACCTGGAGGTTTTTACGGACAGTGTACTGTGCTATATCAAGAACTGTATTGACACTGTAGCTGTGAATAAACGCATCCGGGTATTCCCAAACCAGAAGCCCTGAATGACTCAGGAGTTCCAGCGACTGCTAAAGACCAGGAGTAGCGCCTTCAGGTCTGGGGACAGGACCGTCTACAGTAGAGCCCGAGTTAACTTGAAGAGCGGCATCAGAATGGCCAAGTCCGACTAGAGGAGAAGGATAGAGTGCTATCTTGATAGCAACAACAGCAGGCAGGTGTGGCAGGGAATCCAGCATCTCACCAACTACAGGACCAACCTCGCAGCTACGGAAGGCGACGCCACGCTGGCAGAGGAGCTGAACCTCTTCTTTGCCCGCTTTGAGGTGAAGCCAACAGAGGCAGCCACACTACACCAAGCGATCCATAACACCATACTCCTCGTTGTAGACGAGCACGAGGTGAGGCGCACACTGCGAGCCGTCAACCCAAGGAAGGCTGCTGGACCTGATGGCGTCCCTGGACGTGTCCTGAAAGACTGCGCCGATCAGCTGGCTGGAGTCTTCACCAGGATCTTCAACCAGTCCCTAGCCCTGTCTACAGTCCCATTCTGCCTGAAATCTTCCACCATAGTCCCCATACCCAAGAAACCTCACATCTCCTGCCTCAACGACTACCGGCCTGTGGCACTAACCCCTGTGGTGACGAAGTGTTTTGAAAAACTGGTCCAGGGTCACATCACAGCACTTCTCCCTCCTGGCTTTGACCACCACCAATTCGCCTACAGAGCCAACAGATCCACAGAGGACGCTGTGATCACGGCCCTCCATGCTGCTCTGTCACATCTGGAGCAGCAGCGGAGCTATGTGCGGATGCTCTTTGTAGACTACAGCTCTGCTTTTAATACCATCCTCCCTCACAGACTGGTGGACAAATTGGGGGACCTGGGCCTCCCTCACTCCACCTGCATGTTGATTCTGAACTTACTGACCAACCAACAGCAGAGAGTTAGGGTGGGAAAACATACATCCAGTGCCCTCAGCCTTAGTACTGGCTCTCCACAGGGCTGCGTGCTGAGCCCCCTGCTCTATTGTCTGTACACATACGACTGCACCTCTGCCCACCACAGCAACACCATCATCAAGTTTGCTGATGACACCACAGTGGTGGGGCTCATCTCAGGAGGCGACGAGTCCGCCTACAGGGGTGAGGTGGAGCGGCTGTTGGTGTGGTGCAGGGAGAACAATCTGCTCCTCAACAACTCAAAGACAAAAGAACTCATAATAGATTACAGGAGGATTAAAACGGACATTACACCACTAACCATTGGGGGAAAATGTGTGGAGAGGGTAGCTGATTTCCGTTTCCTGGGGGTCCACATTGAGCAGGGCCTCACATGGAACATGAACACCTTCGAGCTGATAAAAAAGGCCCAGCAAAGACTGTACTTCCTGAGGGTTCTCAGGAGGAACAGCATCAAGGAGAAGCTGCTGGTGTCCTTCTACAAGTGCTCCATAGAGAGCATACTGACCTACTGTATCTGCGTATGGTATAACAGCAGCACTACGGCTCAAAGGAAAGCTCTCCAAAGGGTTGTGAATACAGCCCAAAAAATCATTGGCTGCCCTCTCCCCTCACTGGAGGACCTGCACAGCGACCGCTGTCTAAGAAAAGCACAACACATCACAAAGGACACTTCTCACCCCGGACATTCTCTGTTCACACTGCTGCCTTCAGGCAGAAGATACAGAGCAACCAGAACAAGAACCAACCGTCTCAGAGACAGTTTTTACCCGATAGCAATAACAAAACTAAATGCAATCAAAAACAACCATTAAGCATCATAAATGATGTATGTGAGAATGTGGCTGTTCTTATTTATTAGGTTTTTTGTTTTCTTCCAGTTATTTGTTATTTCTTACATTGAGTGTGAATTGTGAGACAGTTATTTTTTGTTTTTAAGCATATGCACTGACTGATGGCGCTTTTTAAATTTCGTTGTTCTTGTGACAATGATAATAAAGATTTATCTTATAAGGAGGGACAGGATATTGCTTTTTCATTTTTCTGCCATTTTGGATTTAACAAACATTTTCTTGCTATTGCCGAAATGCAAGAAAATGCAGTGTATAGTATGATGCACTAGAGTCCACTTTAGTGGTCAGTGTGCATTTATAACATAAAAATCCACAAGAAACATAAGAAAATGGCTTTTAGATACTGTAGCTTCCACTGTAGTAACCTCTATGCATGAAAGGGTTAAGATGAGGCTAAGGAGAAATGACGCCCTCCTGTGGCTCATGTGGTAGCAGTGATTAGAGAGCAACAACTTAAAGTGAAACTCACCCCCAATTAACTCTTTTTGGTGATAAATTGTCTAAATAGATTATTTATGGTTCTATCTGCGTGTTTCTGTGCAATTCTTTTGGTTTGGCATTGTTTTGCCTGAAACCGTCTCACTACGGGCCTCTCCGGTCAAACAGTTCTTAGGCAGTTGAATTTTAGTATTGGTTGCGGCGATACGCCTTGATACAACTTGGTCACTTCCACTTTTGGTGTAAAAGCACAGCGAACCCCCCCTGCGCCTCTCCAGTATTTATGGTCTTCTTGTATGTCTTTTCAAAAGCCCCAGTGGATGTTGGCAGACGACCGTTCACACTGAGCCAGGTTCTGGTTCTGTTAGAAGTTTTTACTTTCCACTGTTACCACATGCCTGTTTAAGAAGAGTGAATGCTGCAAGTCAATGACTCCATGCAGTCTGTTGGGTTTCCATAGATGAAAACTTTTTAAACATTGTGAATCTGTAAAGTAAAGTAGTTTCTATTTATTCTACGATCAATTTCTGATGCTGTCAACTTTATCAATGATGACAAACTTTTCCATATTTTTCCAGCAGCTTAATAGTTAGGTTTTTTTTACTGAGTGTTTATTTTCCGTAAAGATGTTTATGAAAAATATGAAATACTTCAATTGTGTTAGAAAAGCATCCAAACAACAGCAATATCATGATTCTCCTAAAGTATTCCCCAGCATAAATAAGCATTATTTTTTGAATCATGCTGTTCACAGTGGGGGCTGCCAGAACTTTTGTCTTCAAAGACACCACAAGTGCAAAATCACAATAACTCTGTCATTATAATGACTACTCACCCCCCCCACACACACACGCACGCACGCACATGCCCACACACATGGCAAGACCTGCACAGAAAGCACTGAGTCTGCTCCTGTCTGTTCCTTCATCTCAGAGTGGAAAGCTCCAACAGATCAAAATCATGTGGAGCTGCTGGATGTTTGTGCTCCTGTGTTATAAGGACTGATTGCACTATCACAATACACAAACATGCACCTAATGGCAGCAAAAAGCATGAATAAAGACAGTATGGAGGCAAGTTTCAGTAAAAGTTCTACAGTTAGAAACAGACGAAAAACCCTCTTATATTCACTATGACTCTGAACTAACTGTCTGTACTAGGTAAGATGGGCAGTGATATAACAGGCAGAATGTCTGGTTGTTAATCAGTGGAATAGACTTTCAGAACCCTGGACAGCAACAAAATGATCATTGAACTGATGAAACATTTAAAAATCAAAATCTGCCCTAAAACACACATCAGAGAAATGCAATTTAAAGGCAGAACATGGAATCTGGATGAACAGTATGAAGCATTCATAATTAATGTGTGGAGAATATCTATGTAACCATGGCGAGCATCTAATGATTGGACAATATGAGTGTTTAGTATTGATTGCTTTATCAGCTGATTACCTTTAGCAAGTTTTTATTTTTATTTTTATCAGCAACAATGTATCTTACCCCATATGAGAAGTGAACTACAGTAATGATCCATGGAGACAAATTGACGCTGCACATAAACGACACACAGCCTACTCTCAGTCCAGGACTCTGCTCTGCTCTGAGGTTTGCTGCATCCCTCCGTGCACATCCACTCAAGACACATGACGTGATTCCCGTTTTAGCAGCTGAAGCCAACAATGCTGAAAGCACCGAGGCACTACCAAAAACATTCTGCTCAAGTTCTGAATGGGGTGTGTTTGTGTGTGTTTGTTTAAATGAACCTACCTGAGCCCAAGTGGTGGAGTAATGCAGAAGGATCTGCTCTGTTTCTAAGTGCCACCGTGCACTGACAGCTCTGACTGGAAGCTGCTGCCTCTGATTGGACGGCTGCTGAAGGGGAGGTAATGCACAGGAGGCAGCCAATACTGGGGCTTTCTCTGATAAACACACACTGAAGAGGAGGAGAGCTAACCTTGTACTCAATGCCATAGCTCATTCAGTTAAATCACCTGCTCACACTTCTCTGCAAATGAGTTGGGAAATTATGGAAAATTGCAGGATGTTTGTACAATTTGTTACAAATGTACTTAAATTGTTTGATTTGCCTTTAAGATCTTCACTTTATTTTCGAATATGTAAGAAAATGACCTAGAAGGAATAGTCTGACTATTCTCAACTGACTATTCTGACTATTAGTCAAACTATTCTCCCCACAAACTGGATTTGTTAGCTTTACTGTTTTCTCCTCTGTTTGTTCAATGAGAGCATCAATAGATATCAATAAATTTTAAAATACGATTCATTGTACAGTAGTTACTGTGTGCAGTGTTGTGATACAAAACACACTATGTGAATGGTGTCCTAAAGAAATGCATTTCTCATGGTTGTGCATTTGTGTGTGTGAGGTTCTACTGTAATGACTGCCATACAGTTACCTTAAAAACAAGTAATAGTTCTTATAATCACCTTTATTATCACAACAGCCACACAAAATATCAAAATAAGACTCCATAATGTCCACCTCTAACAACATAAAAACAACCCAAATGCACACAAAAATTAAGATTTCATTTATTGTGGGTAGGGAGATTGCTGATTGGCCTTTACATACACGTGAAGCCGATCTGATATTGATTTTTCTTCCTCAACAAAGGTTTAAATATCAGCGACTGCCCACTGTTGCTATGCTGTGACAGAGATTTGACTAACAGACCTCCCACCAGGTCATGTCTGCAGTTGATAGTTACACCACTCTTGCTAAATATATATTGCTATATTTAGTGACATTTCAGACAAAGAAAAGTCAGTATCGGCCAAAATTGTCATCAGCAGATCAGGCATTTTAAAGATTGATGATCGGCCAGAAAACTGCAATAGTTGCAGCCCTAATTACAGGGAAAAGATATGAAAAGCCATGCTGAGTGAAAAATCATCTGAATCTAATAACTGGTTTTTCCAGTCCACCATCAACAGCAGCCATTACCAGTTGCTGGTTGCAACTCGTAGTGCAACTGGTCTCTTACGTCACAGGAGAAATTTTGACCTTTGCTTTAATTCAGCCACATTGGAAGGTTTTAGGGTAAACAGCCATGGCTAAAATGCTACATAGTTTATACCAGACATAACAGGATGCATGCCTTTCCAAAATGACCACTTCTGTGTTATCAGTCACACCACCCAGCATGAGGGGCCAGACTGACAGCCAATACACAACCCCAAGTAGGAAGGGACCAAACACACACTGATTGAACGTTTTACAGAAATGAAGATTTTTTGGTGCGGTTTGCTTCAAGTCAGCACAACATGCGAAAACAGGAAGACATGTTCTATTTTAATGGTTGTTTATAGTATCTGAAAAGTGATAAGCACTTTTGCCAAGGAGATGGAGGAAGGGGGGAAGACGGGGTATTAGTCAGGACAGCCTGAATGTCCTTGTATTAACTGGATGTATTTAATCAGGCATGAGCCACAGCGGAGGAGGTGTGATCATTTTCTACCATTTTTTCCATCCTAATAGTAAAGAAATGAAGCAATTTAGTCATAAAATGAAACAAACTCTCATTACTTCCATCTGTCTAGTGATGGAACTGTTTCAGAGTAAATTCTTCTGTATCAAGGGGTGAAGTGTGAACAAACAAGCAAATGAACTTTAGAATCAGTAAAAAGTTTTTCTTCTTCCTGTATGCAGGTTGGATTAGAAACAAAATACTAAAACAATACCACCAACATGTTTTTATCCTGCAGGAAAGCAACTTTATTGAGGTTGAAAAAGAGATTATATCTGACAACATTTTTACCACTACAGATTTTGACATCAGCTGGAATCAGGAGCTTCTACACTTAACATCTTCTACTGGATTTAAGGGAAATCCTGAGTTTGCCATGTCGGCTTCACCATCTAACATTTTCATTTAAAACATGAAAAACCTAACATTAGTTAAATAGCATCTTATTAATAAGCAGTGGCCTACTATAAATACACTTAGACCAGGTAAGCGCCAGCTGGTTAAAAATGACTCCAGTTGACACTTAGGTTGGATATTTTAAGATTATGTAATGACAAGTCTTTGCCAGGAGGTGGCAATGACGCAGTTTGCATCTATAATTAACCAATTCCAATGAAAGAAGAAGAAACCTAGTCAAACTCTGTCTCATCTTGTTGTTAAGCAGAGCTGCTGCGGTCTGATGCAGCATGAGTCTGCAGGCTGCGCCTCGCCCTGGTCCTGTGTGGAGCGGCTGCGTTTTCCTGGCTTGTGGATGAATGTTGGCTTGTGGAGCTCCAGATCCCTGCAGTGTGTGTAGCTGTCTCCACCTGGCTGTCCTCCTCCAGCAGCCCTGGCTAACCCCACTTTGGGTTGGAAGATTTTACTGGTGCATCCTTCTGGGTGGTAGGACAGAAGTTCTTCTCTGTAGTGCAAATTATCGAGACACTTGTGGTGATCATTGTAATCCTCTTCACCATCACTGTCGCCTATGATCACCAGCTCAGCTTGAATGTCTTCCTCCTCTTCATCTAGAGCATTTTCATAGCCAATGAAAATCATTGTGACTGGTTCCTCCTCTTCCTCTGGCAGTGTGTTGAAGAGCTTCACAGTGTTTTCTGTGGCTGGGTGGATGTCGAAGTCACTCCGTGTCTCATCAGCTGTGGTTGAGTCTCTGATGACTTTGGGTAGAAGTTGATCTAACCCCCAGTGAATTGGCTGGGTTGCAGGCATTACGTCAGACCTCACAGTAAGTGGCACCGGACCACCAGGCTCTGCACTGGTGGCGTCTGCCTGACTGCAGGAAAATCCTGGTGAGGTTTTGGCACCAGGGTCTGATCTTCCTGTTAGATTCATGTTATTTTTGAATTGTCCTGCAGTGTTACAACAGCGCCGCTTTGCTTCCTCATTAGGCTGGAAGGCTCCTGAAGTGAAGTGCTTGTGAGGTTTAAGTGGAGGTTGCTGCTCTTGAATAAAGGCTGATTTTTCTTTATGTATTTGACTTGGTGCCCTTGGCGTTGCTGGCCTGCTGTTTCCTGTGTATGGTACAGAGAACACCGGCTGATGGGACTGAACCTCAGCAGACACTGTTTGGTCTGTGGCCTGATGCAGAAGCTCTTCCACTTCAGTACTGGACATCTCTCCCAGCACGCCATCAGGGACTGTGTCCTCCATCGGCGGCAGCGCGTGCACAGACTTGCGTCCATCATCGTATACCTTTAACCCTCTCTTGTGAATGGTGTCTGGGCTTACGGTTGCTGAAGAAACCACCTGATTTCTGCCCATTCTGTTATGTTCTACGCTGATTTGAATTGCAAAGGTTGCTGAAACAGAGAAAAAGACATTTGTACAGTGAGAACAGAAACATTACAGAGTAATAGTGAAGAAAATGAAGCTGACTTAGTTTATTGGTTTCTTAGATGAAGCAATAAAATTATTTTCTTTTTCTTCTACCCAACAGAATATACAGGATCTGTTACTGGATTATAAACAGCCAGATTAATGACTCTTCACAGGATTCTGTTTTTATTTACTACTTTCTCATTAATGATTCTATGATGTTTACGACTTCTTATTCTCATGTTTTTATGACGTAGAGCACTTTGAACGGCCTTGTTGCTGGAATGTGCAAGTCAACATGATTTATTGGTTTTGTTCATACATTGATGCATACAAAACTTTGACACTGTAGAACAAGTATAAGACACGTTAGCTAGATTGCAGCTTGTGATTTTTATTTAGTAGCTATATTTATAAGTTTTTTTATTAGGTAAACAATGAGTTGATCCACTCTTCTGAAAGATTTACAAAACATTGTGCTGTGTGTTGTTAAGGAAATATGGATATTGTTGAGTGTTTAATATGGCTAATCTCATGCCATGTGCGTTTAAGAGATAAACATTCCTATTTGGACAAATGTTAAGCAGAGATAAACATTCTCCTGGCAAGGCTGTAACTTAGAGCAGCCATAAAATACTATGCTCTTGAAAGGCTTTAAATTAGTAGGCCATAAAGAACATCTTCCCCTGCCTAGAGGTCGGAGGTTGGGGGGCTTCCCAGGGGCTCTGAGCTGCATCTGGAGTTGATCACAGATTTCGAATCTTGGAAACATCTATGTTTAATTTCGGATACACCTTTTAAATATTGTTTGTGATAAGGCAAAGATTCAAATCTTTGGAGAAGCTGACTGCAGAGGAGCAAGATAGGTTTTGTGAAATTAACTTATAACTTTAACAACTAAAATGACTCTTGAGTTTTGTCATTAAAACTTAGGGGAAGGTTTACGTTTTTCCAAGGTGGCTCTCTGATTGGTTGAACAACGGAACGCCTTCGTTGCATAAATTAAAATACGGAAACACCTCTTTGTATAAGATGACGTGTAAAGAGAAAGAGAGAGAGTTTTTTCCATCTTTTCTCCACGTGGGCGCCTTTGTCTGTCTTTGTGTTCGTTTGTCTTCCCCTTGTGTGTTTTTATTTTATTTTTATGAGAAAATGCATATCTCTGTACCTCTGCAGCTTTGTTAACTGATTCGTGTGTGGTTTTGTATGAATTAAACTCTGTGATCTGTGACGTCAACACGCCTTGTTTAGTTTCGTTTTACAGCTGGCCGCTGCTCGCCGAGAAGAACCCGGCTGTGTTAAGGAAGAGACGAGCCAAACGTTTTGTTCAAAGTTTTAGTTTAATTTCTTCCTTTACAGTGTTTAACTGTTTTAATATTTGTCACCAGATTCTGCATCTGTTATTTGTGCCTACCCAGTTTCCACCTGAATATTCTGCCAGTAGTGGGATTATTTTGCTAAACAGAAAAAATCTTTAAGCATGTTCAATGCCTGGACTCCAGGCATCAGACCTTGTTTTGTTTCAGCACTGTTAGCTTCTTTAACTTCAGGGATTTCTGCTTTGCTTTGAGGAAACAACAATGGGATGTTTTGGGTCTTGAGGGGAGAATATGACACATCTGAAAACAAAAGAAAAATTAGTAAAATTAAACACTTTAAAAGTGAAAACTTCCTTTTCAGTTTGATCAAAATGACTTTAAGAACATGGTTTCATGGCGTTAATATCGTGCTCATGTTCATGTTTTTATGCCCATTATGCTGTCCTCCATGTTCACTGATCCCCTTGCTACAGATGTGTAAAAGGCCTCAGAGTTAGTTTGGATTTTGGAAGCGAGCTTCTGTTTAGTTGTTCTCAATAGTTTCCTTACATGTTGTATGACCAGGAGCTTGTTGGAAAACAAGGTAGATCCGTTTAGGTGGTAGAAGCCTAATCGGTGGACAGATAGATCCCCAATTTACCTCATCAACTACTTCAGTGAATCACCCAAATGCAATGGGTGTTTTATTTTCTCTCTCCAATTAAAAAAAAAAATTTAATTGGGGAGGTTGAACAAATTAATCTTTTAATATGGACCCAAACAAGTTTTGATTTAACAATAAATATTGAACAAGGAAGGCTTATATAACTTAAAAGTGCAGGCGTGCAAAATGGAGTTGCTAAAAATAATAATAAAACATATAAATGGAATATTAAATACAAATTGAATGCCTCCTGTCTGAGGTAAATGTCAAAATTAGCTTTGTACACAGGCTAATAAATTAGAAAATAAAATAACATAACAACTATGAATAAATCATTAATTAAACTATGAATAAACCATTCAGGCCTTGGAGTAACAAGAAAAGGTGCATAGAAAACGAATTTATTGCTCATTTTGCGACACACTGATCTACTCTGATGCGGCCAAAGTCAGATATCTGGCATCTTTTCTTGGATGCCAGTTCATCAATGTCGGGGCCTAGAGTTTGAGCTGAGGAAACCTTCATTATCGAACAAAGGTGTTCGTCAGTCAAACGTCTCCTGTGAGACATTTTCGTCATCTTCACTGAGGAGAAAAGTTGCTCACATACATATGTAAACAGATATTCTGTCTCCCACCTGTCCAGAAAAGTTCTATTTTCTGTCTTTCTTTTCGCCATTTTTTGGTAGGGTAACACAGTGACGGCTGTAGTTTGAGGTCGCAGTGTGGTTTGGGGGAGAGGCCCGGGGATGTGGGGTGCGCCGGGGCTTTCACCGAAGGAGTGAAAGACGGATCACCACCTTCCTAATACATCCATGTCCGCTACCATAAGTGCTACTGACACAGAGGAGGAGGCGGGTCTGCCTCTGTCCTGATTGACGCGCCAAAAAAAACAGCAGAGCATTATGGGATTTGTAGTATAAGTGGTGAATACGGCGTCACAGCGTTGCCACTGTATAATACCAGTGGGCCGGCTCTAATATTAATTTGAAATTGCCTCACGGGCCAAATATAATTACACTGCGGGCCAAATTTGGCCCGCGGGCCAGAGTTTGACACCTATGATATAAACCATCTGTCCACAGATTGTTTATAAGATTTATAACAATTAACATTAGTTGATCAGAACCTGAAGAGCTCACTGCCCTAGAAACGTCCCGGCTTTTATACAAGAGACTTTTTCATGTGAAATAGATTCAACATGTCTCAGTACCCTCAACCCACAGCCATCTCAGGAAAGAACCAATTTCTGTTTTGTGATTACTGTGCTATAAACAGAAAAGGTGCTTTGTATTTGGAAAGGAGAGCTGTGCATTTGATGAAACATAGGAGATAGGAGCTGAAAATAATGGAGCTAAAACAACGAGCTTACCCTGAAACAGCAAATATATCCATCAAAATATGAAAAGGTCATGTTGGTAATAATAGATGACCACAATGATACATCTTATTGCTTATCACAAAAATCTTCATGATCCAAAATTAATCTATATAAAGCATTATAGCTTTTACACAATAAGTATCCTAAACATATTCTGAGTTGAATTTGAAATAAATCATAAGCTAAAAGAGTGAATTTTTTTTTACCTGGCTGGAACTCTGTGTTTAGGTCCTATACATAAAGACAGAGAAGTTGCGAGTGAAAATTTGAAGGTGAGAAGCCAGTTATTCACTGTGAAGCAGAATACAGGATTCCATAAACATTTAATCTAGAAGTTAACGTGTTAGTGAGTCTGAGGGACCCTGAGTAGAACCAAGGCCAAGTCATGCATATCAGAACTGTGTGAGTAATCCATTTACCTGGAAGTTGAATGTGTGAGGGATCCTCTCAGGAGACGAAACATGACCACGCAGTCAGTTCATCCCGTTAGAAACAAGCAGAGATTAGAGGAGGAGCCACAGGCGGGAAGCAGGAAAGTGGAAGGTGGTCAGATTCAAGCTTTATGATAGGCAGCTCCAAATGTTCAGCATGAAACCCTATGAGCCCAATTTAGGCTACATTTACACAGCAGGAAAATGCAATCCAAATCCCAGTTTTTGGCCCATATGCGACCTATACGCAATGTTTTCAAAGCAGTCTGAATGGCCCAAATCCAATCTTTTCACCTCAAAAACAGAGCCTTCTAAACAGATGCTGCTGTTCCAGAAGAGGCCATTGCTATTGGTTGTGCTTTTTTTTTTTTTTAGAATAAATAAATGCTCCATTAGCAAGATGTGAAATAAGCCTTTTTCATAGAGCTGAACATAAATGGCGTAAAAGTCGATTTCATACTCACTATGAAATCTATGAAGAGAGACTGTGAAGCTATCTCCACACTAAAACATGCAACATGAAACATTCTTTGTGGAAATCATAAACAAAAATAACAATGCTCGTTCCTTTATTTGCAAAAGTTAACAGGGTCACAATCCCTTCATTGTCTGTTCCACCTGAACTCCACTCTGACACGGCCTGCAGTAAATTTGCAAACTTCTTTGCACAGAAAATTTAAAAAATTGAAGGGTTAATTTGCACATAAATCCGAAATCAAATATTAATGCTGTGCTCAAACATAACAAATGTAGAAAATGGTTACATTTCACCATTAGCCACGAAAACTTTGCAGAAATTATAAATCTTCTAAGCTCAGGTGGCTGCTGTCTTGGTGTTATACTCACAACTTTCCTTAAGAGAGTTCAGTCGGTCATTACAAATGATCTGATCCAAATAGTGAACTCATTGCTCCATCAGGTGTTTCCCGCTTCAGGTTTTAAAACCATTAGTTATCAAAACCGCTAATTAAAAAGAACAATCTGGACAAATCACCACAGCAGAACTACAAGCCGATCTCCAACCTTCCATTCAACAGCAAAATTATTTTAAAAAAACTGTTCTGACAGTTAAATAGCTTCCTAAAGATGACCAACCACTTTGATGTCTTTCAGTGTGGATTCCATGGTTACCGCAGTTCCAACACCCTCATTAAACTGCTCAATAACCGATATAAATATGGGCTGTTCGACCTCAGTGTTGATCATGATATATGTGTCAGTAATACATGTTAGTACCAATGATTGGAGACTTGAGTGTGTTTTTATGCTCCTTTAATCTGGAACAAACTTCCAGAAAACTACAAAACAGCTGAAACTCTGAGCTCCTTTAACTCAAGGCTAACATCCCACCTATTTAGAGCTGATTTTGATTCATTTGGGACATTTATATATATGTGTTCATTCTTGAATATTTTGATGATGGGATTTGACTAAATATAATGATGTCTTTAGCTGTTTCGAATTGGTCATTGTGTTATGTTTTTATCATGTAAAGCACTTTGTTGCTGAAATGTGCTTCACAAATAAACTTGATTTTAGTTGACTTGAAAACAGCTTTCACAGTGGTTTACATTACATTTCTGTATCAAAAATGTTTTATTGATCTGATGTAATATTCTAATCTTTTTCATTTGCTGTAAGAAGAAAACCATCATAAATAACAGACATGAAAGGATTAAAAACATCAGTTAATATGTAGTTAATCTACATGATATGCTTCTGTTGGTGATTTAATTTATTCTGTTGGAATAAATTAGCTTTTCAGTGATATTCTAATTTATTGAATATAGCTGTTTATGAAGAATACAGCCTTAAACTGCAGCTTTACTGTTATTCAAATGTAATGACCTACACAAGTAAATTTAATTAGCCCTTAGAGTCAATTTGAACATTTTACTGTCTCCACCTGTCTGATTTAACATCAGGCTGCTTCTGCTTAAACCATGTTTGAAAGCAGCTTCACATGCAACTAGACAGATATATTTGCATTCACCCAAGGAAAGAAATGCCATCAAACTGTGAGTCCTAAAGGCGAGCCTTTATGTTGTTCATAAATGGTAATATGCATGATAAGACTGACAAGAGTGTCACTTGCCCTCATAACATCAGTAAGTCAGCTCCCATTTCATCATGAATGTCATCAGTGTAGATACAAACTACTGAAAGCAGATCGTCTTGTTCGTAGCATGTATGCAATTAAAGTTGGGTTAACAAACGCGAATGTTTGACAAATCCATGTTTTGGCATCTCCAACATCTGGGAATAAATCCAACAACATGGTACTACTTAAGATTAAAAATGTTAGTTCTTATAGTTTTTGCAGTTTATTCAAGCAGTGAGACAGAAATAAACTAGTAGTTTAAGAACTAAGCATCAGTGTGGCCAAAAACAAGACATTAAGCTTTTTGTTAAAGGTAGCGGTCTAATTAAAACCTACCTTAATGATGTCTTCAGGTGTCCTCTCCACCTCTTTCAACCGCTTCAGGACTATCTCTTCATTGAATGAGATGTTGAGCTCTTTTTGTTCCAACTCCTCGATCTCTTGTTCTATTCTGTGTGTGGGAACAACAAACTTTGTCAGTAGTTGAAGAGGACCCCTTCAGCAACCAAATGAGATGGAGGATTTTGACTTTACCTATTCCTAACACCAACTGCAGTAATATAAAGGTCAAGGTGTGTGACTATGTAAACTGTGTATGCTGTAGCATCAGGCTACCATCAGACATGACACTTTTAGTTTCCCCTTTCGTCTGTACAACCATTCAGATTTAATTTTCCTATTCCAGTTGGTGAGGAGATTTTATTCTACAAAGCTCAGACCTTCAGCTGCTGGAGCCCTCCACCCTCTCGTTCTTTACTTCCTTCCTTCAGGTTTTCCACCATCTCACAACCTCAGAAACACATAATTAGCTTCTTCTCTGACATCACCAACATCAGGGTCTAAACAGCAGTGAATGTGCTAGACCAGAATCAAAATCAAAGTAAATCATCATAACTAACCTGGTGCCTTTGTGATGGCCAAATCCATGGCCACACTCCTATGTCTGTAACTCTTTTTATGCACAATTTATTTTTTTCATACAAACAACAACATTTTAGTTTCAATAAAAACATTTATTAGTTGATTTGAATGCATTTGTTCTATTTGTTAGCTCGCACATTTAGTTAGCATGTGTATTTATATCAACTTAAAGTTGATTTTGTTTGCTTAAGATTAATTCTGTTTGTTTTCCCGCCGGTACTTACCTGCGTTGGAGTTGCCAGACAAAAGATGGGGGCCAGAGCTCAGCAGGCTTAAATGCTGATTGGACTGCAGCACTAGTACCTGCTGGCAGGGGGAATTTATAGTTTCTTTGTTTAGATAAGTTTTCTATTTAAGTAAATAATAGTATTTAAAGTTTAATATTTTTGATTTTCATTTTTGGGTTTTTAGTTTAGCCAAACTTAGCTGTATTGTTATTTGTTTTTGTGTTATTTGTAATTGTATTCTGTTTAGTTACCCTATTGTGTCTTAATTGGTCTGATCAGCCAGTATATAAACCCCTGTGTGTCATTTCTTTGTTAGGTCAGTTATGTTTGTTTGTTCAGCCAGTTTGTTTATGTATTTTTTGCCTGAGGTCATTTTTGTTTCTTTGGCCTCTCTTATGAGCTCAATTTATCTTTTGTCAATTATAATCTTTGGGTTAAAATAATAATAATAATAATAATAATAATAAAAGCAATTTTTCTAATATGTCCTGTGACTCCTCTTGTTTTTAACTTGGCCCATCACAGCCTTATAGCTTTGTTAAGGTACAGGAAGAGATCTCTGGAACCTTGAAAATCTAGTTTTGAATTACTGATCTCACTCATTACAGCTTGGAGCAATCAGAGCAAGTGTTTCTGGAGTAAAACAGCACATGTGGTCTTCTCCATTGGTGGGATTCAGCAGCATATACGAGATCTGCTGAGAGCAACCCACTCTTCTAGAGAAGAACAGTAAAGACAGTAAAGGACGTCTTACTAACAAGTTTGCACAGAAACCAATTTGCCATGGGACAAAACTGTTCAATAAGGTCAAACCTTCTGAAAAAAGAAGAGAGACAAAGTCCCATCTGCTCTTCTATCCCTAATCAGAATAAAGCAATTGTTGGCAAAAATGAAATGAGATTTTTGTTTTCAGAAGCTGCTGATCTATACTTGACCACTTGGGACTGCCATTAAAGTGAATTCCTCCCCAATGATAAAAGAATCATACCAACAGCAGTTCTAAACACACTCATGACTTTCATTTCTAGTAGTTGGTTTTCCTAACGTTCATCAGTACACTAGAAACTATCATGAACACCAACACTAACTCCAGCTGTGTGTTCTCTAGCATCTGTGTCCAGATGTTTCCAGGATGGGATTACCTGAGGATGTTGCTCTGCAGCTGATCACTCTGTTGCTGCTCATCCTGAGCCTGGAGCCTCATGGCCTGCTGCTCCTCCTCCGACTGCTGACTCAGCCCATCCATCAGCCACTGCTCCCGCAGGGATTTTTTCTGCCAGTCAAACACACCAACACAGTTTCACCACCTTCTACATATTCAGTTTTTTACTTTTTACCTTCTGTGACTCTTGACTCACTCAATTCAACAAGTTTCCCTTCCTGTCTATTAAATAAATTAAACTACCTTTTTTAAAAATCAATTTACCATTAACCAAAGCAAATTCACATGCAAACTTAAATCTAAACTTCCAGCTGAATAAGCTCTGATCAGAGCAGCCAAGAGGCCCATGGTCGCTCTAGATCCAACAACCACCCTAAACATAAAGCCAAGGCTGGTAGAAAGAAACCCTAAAGACTAGCAGCTGGAACTGCAGCAAAAGGTGGTTCCACAGAGTATTAACATAGGGGGGCTGAATACTCTTGCACACCACACTTTTCAGTCTTTTATTTGTGAAAAATGTTTTGAATCATATATAATTTTATTTCCACTTCACAATTGTTGATTAATTTATGTTTATCTTTCACATAAAATTCCAATGAAATACATTCACTGGCCACTTTATTAGGTACACCTGTCCACCTGTGTATGCGCCATGTCATAAAGCCTGAATTGTCTCAGACTGGTTTCTTGAACACAACAATGAGTTCAATGAACTTGAATGACCTACACAGTCACCAGATCTCAATCCAATAGAAAATCTTTGCGATGTGGTGGAACAGAAGATTTGCATCATGGATCTGCAGCCGACAAATCTGTAGCAATTGTATCATGTCAATATGGACCAGACTCTCTGAGGAATGTTTCCAGTACCTTGTTGAATCTATGCCATGAAGGATTAAGGCAGTTCTCAAGGCAAAAGGGGGTCCAACCCAGTACTAGCAAGGTGTACCTAATAAAGTAGCCGGTGAGTGTATAGTCATGTTTGTGGTTGTAATGTGACAAAATGTGGAAAAGTTCAAGGGATATGAATACTTTTGCAAGCAACTGTAGACTGTTGTAGGAGATGAATACTCAGTGTGTCATGTCTGGCATCAATAATTGTTGGATCAATGATACACTGGAAGAACACTTGGTGGAAACAGAATAAACATGAAATCTCACTGAAGACAAAATCTTCCCTGCTTGTCCTTGCAGAGTTCCATCTCTAATTCCCAATACTTTAGCTTCTTTTGCTTTGTATCAGGCAGATTTTGGCTGCTGCCTGACTGCCAGGTGGAGCAGACAGATGACTGCACCACCCCAGTCTGCTCCTATTGGAGGTCTCTCCTCATGGGAGGGGGCTTTACTGTGTGCAAGATGGGGGAGAATAGGAACATTCTGTAGATCATTACATCAGAATGTGATCTGCTAAAGGTGAGAAGATCCTTATGGGAAGAAATGATCTTCCAAATCAGTATTTACTGCTTAGATACTGTACCAACAATGCTGCACAAGCATTTTGTTGAGGGATTGTGCCACCTGTTGTTCCAGTGAGGTACTGCATATTACTGGGACCTGGCATTCAATCTTTGAGCATTTCTTCAGAAGTACACTGTAAAGCATTAAATACCTTGATGTACTGGAGTTTTAGTTTCTCCTCTTCAATTTGTCTTCTTTTCTTGGCAATGTCTTCTTGGATTCTTCTTTTGTCCTGTGGACAAAAAGGACATGTCTGCAGCATGAGTGCATTTTATGCACTCATGGAAACTATTCCACCTGTTGCATCCCAGTGCTGACTCTTCACCCTAGGCCTGACAGCTGGAGAGAAGAAGTCAGAAATGCCTAAAGGCACAGAGCTCCTGCTCTCTACCTGTTGTTTCATGCCAACCTGTCCTTCAGTCTGCTTCTTGTGTCTAAAAGATGATCTCCTCACATGTCTCTGATTGAAACAAGATAAAGAGGAACAAAAGACTTTCTTCCAGCAACACATTGTTGTGACTCTGTAAGGAAACAAGATTCTGAATGTCACAATGAGTCGGTTACTGATGGCTAATATTAGCTCTTGGACCCAGGATCAGTGTAACTCTTGGTCACAGTGAAAAGGGATCCCCTCGTGACATCTGCTGGTATTTATATCTCTGCCTCTATTTGATGAGCACCTTCTCACATAGGCTGCTCCAGCTCCGCTGTCGTAGGGACAGATACAGGAAATCCTTCCTGCCACATGCCATCTCACTGTACAATAAAAGCTAAATCATTGTTCTGCACTAATCAGTCCGATTTCACACAACTGCACTGTGACACACTTGCTGTACATATATTTACATATACATACTGTATCTGCATTTTTTGAATCTTCACAAGGACTGCTCTAAGTTGCTTTTTATATTGACAGCATGTTATATTTTATTTTTATTTTTTATTTTGTCTACAATTGCTACTCAGTGGTGGTTGTTGTGTGTCTTGTCTCTATGCTGTAACTGCGAAGTAATTTCCCTGCTGGGATGAATAAAGTAATTCTATTCTATTCTATTGTATGAAGCTGCATCAGTCTGTAGAGCAGAGTTGCCTCCACCAGGAGACACAGAGATCAGCTGATCCAGAATGCTGCTGCTGGAGTTCTCTCTAAAACCAAGAAGCTAGAGCACATCACGCAGTTCTGAACTCACCTACACTGAGAGGATAGACTTTAAAATTTTGTTGTTAGTTGAACTGCCTTGCTGCTAAAATGTGCTGTATAAATAAACTTAATGATGGATGGATGGATGGATGGACTAATTATGATTGATTGATTGATTGATTGGATGAACATGTGGAAAAGTATAATGTTAAAAATGTGCGGTTGGGGATTGGTGATGCAGTGGGCCAAAAACAAGCTCCTGGTCTAGAACACATAGACACCCTGATGATGGGTTATCAGGTCTTCAGATCTAAATTACTCAGGATGGATCAACAGAAGCTAAATCAAAGTTAATCCCAGTCCTCAGGCATACAGGGAACCAACAGGGAGAGCAGAGGAAGAGAAGGTGTGACCTGGAGAACATGATGAGTTTCTTACTGTGATTGCCTGGAGCCTCTCCTTCAGCAGGTCCGCCTCTTCCATGGTGGGCTGGAAGAAAATTAAAGGCCATGAAGCAAATAAATAGAACCGCGGCTCAGTTTAGTTCTACTGGAAACACCTGAATGTCTAAATGCAAAATAAGATTCGAGACACAAATATACCATCTCTACTTCCAACCCAACAGAAGCTAATAGGTCATGTTGTATGATCATCAGACAGGGTCTTATTCTGCCTGATCTCTATCTAAATCAACATTCTCATTTGTAAAATCAGTAGCATGCATTTCTGATGAGCTGTGTATCGTTCTTCTGTTTTTACACCAGTACGTTAATAGTGCATGTCTGTTAGTGAGAACACAGAAGGGAACCATTCAATTCAGGCAGAAAACAAACCAGCTCTTAAAAATTAACTGTTGTTTTTAATCAAAGTCTTTTTTAATTATTAGACAATAAAAACAAAAGTTCTTGGAATGATGTAAAGTCCATTCTAAGAATAAAAACATGACATGATCATGAGACTACTCATGGTTTTTTTCCCCCAATCATAATTGATTGAGGAAAAAAATGTATGGCTTTGAATTTGTTACTGAAAGGTGTGGCTTGCATATGAATTTCAGCCACCGCTTTTCTCTGATACCCATGAATAAAATCAACTGCACCAAATCGTGTGGAAGCCAGAGGCCCTGTTTCTGCTTCCTATGAAGGAGACACTGGGAACATGGAAGGTGATCATTTATCAAACATCATCCTCACATATGTGAAGATGTATCCATCCTTTACAAAAGTTTAATGCTTTTCATTAATTTAAAACTACATGGAGATAAAATGCTCAAAAAATAAATATTCCTGGATTAGAAATTGATCATTAATCATCAGGTCACTGATGACTGCAGCTCTAAATGAGTTTGATTGAGCTGAACTAGGTTGTGGCTCTTTGTACTGTGAATGTTGAAGGCCCCTGGTCCAGTGAGGTGTCAGCCCACCTGCCAGTCCCACCCTGCATGACTGATGACTGCAGTCATTTCTCCAGTACCTAACTGACTGCTGGACCTAATGAACAGTGTTTGTTCCCTTCCTGGGATTTATTGCAGTACATACCAACACACACATGTGTAGTGGATGACTGACATGTTTAGAGTCAGAGAGAGAAGCAACATGTCAGTGTTACAGGCCAGAGAGGTGGAACATAATATACTGAGAAGCAGAACTCTCAACAGCTAGTCTGTGATGCTAACGTCTTCAGAGGTGAGCCGCTTCGCCTCGGTTCTGACTGCAATGCATCATCATTAAATAATGATGATAACTGCTTTAGTTCCTGATCTGTCAAAGAAACTGGGACCACAATGTACTCATTGATAGAGCAAACCCGCCACTCCGAAGCCCTGGTTCTCTTAATCTCTCGATCCCAGTCAGAGGGGCGGTCAAACATTGGCGTCTGTATTCCTCCATTTGGGTTGGAGCCACTGACAAGGTCCCCTTTAGATTGATGATATCTTAGATCAGTGGTCCCCAACCCTCGGGCCGCGGACCGTATACGTGGACCAATTGGTACCGGGCCGCACAAGAAATAATAAAATTTTTCCGTTTTATGTATTATTTGAATCTGGAGGATCTTTGAAAATCCTTTAACTGGATTCTCTCGGTTACATCTTGCACGCCAACATTGAGCCCACAAGCAGCAAAATGAGTAAGAAACAGATCAGATGTCTTTGGAAAGCTTCTTTGTGAAGGGGAAAAGGAAGAAGGGGAAGAAGAGACAGGAGAATGAACAGGAGAGCAGCCGCTCTATTTGCTGCACTATGATTTGGAGGTGAGTTATTTTTTTTCGTAGTATTTTTAACTGAATAAACATAACCACATATAATAAACATATATGAAAATGACCTTTACGTATAGTAATAAACATTTCCACATATCACCTCCGATGTCCACCGGACTTTCAGTTGCGCCATGTCAACTGTTTGGGATTCCACTCTGTTCTTACGTCACCGCGCTTTCTGATTGGCTACTTGTCACATTCAACAGGCTGAGTTTTGCTCCCAGTCAGGGAAAACCCCACAGGCTTCGATAATCTGGCCAAGAATATGCCTGATTTTGGATCGGGCATATTCAACACACCACCATGTCACACACCGCACACTGCAGGGAAAATCGGGGCAAAAAACAAACAAACAACAACAAAAAAAGGCTTATCTGACTTATTATTTTTTATTATTTCACTTTTGACCTTTATGGATTTCTTTATGGATAAAGAAATCTATAAAGCTTCCACCTCATGGCATCAATATTCTTTCCCAATAAAATCATTTGAAAAGATCTTGTCTCAGAATGACATATGGTTGAATGTACTTGATCTCAACAATTTGAGCAGTGTTCACCAACAGGTTCAGCAGAGCACTGCTCACATTCTAGCGATCATTAGCAAGACTGCAGCTAAAGGACTTTCACTTCCTCCAGGGTTGCTGTGGCAACCGTCTAATCACTCTCTGAGCCAGTGTCCCTGCTGACCCAAATGCGGGTCCTGGGATGATATCTGGGCAAAAACTGCCAGGAATTAAACGAGTGAAGTCTTGGTTGAGATAACATCCTGGAAGGTGAGTTGACACCAGTCTTTTCACACTTTAGAAAAAGATGTGCGAAGTTTACATTTAACATGACTGTACATTGAGCTGAACAGTGAGCTGCTTGGTCTACAGTGACTCCACACTTTGAGGTTCATCTCAGCAACACAATCATGCAGACTTCTCCGACTGACTCTTGCAGATGTCCTGGTTGAGTTTTTTAACAACTTTGAGCTACTGGTGGGTCCTCAGGAGAAAAGTCTATTAAAAACATTGCTCCACAGCTGGGCTTTTCTATTTCATGTACTGTATTTTGCATGAAAATTGAACAATTCTGTTGCAAAATGAGAGGCTTAAATTCCGGGGAGTATGATTAGTGACAGAGTGCAGCTAGGAGAGAAGGTGAATGTGGAGATGGAGGGAAGATGGAAAACTAAAAACAGCGAGCAGGAAATAAGGATCCAGAACTCATTTGTTAGCAGTGACTCGGTGGTGTCAGGTTTGGGTTCTGTGTGGTTTTCCTCTCTCTCTCTCCACTTCTCACAGATTCCCACTATCCTGCAGCTTTCTTCAGGTTCCTCGCTCCAATGTTCCTCTGGATTCCCCCCACACACTCACACCCCAGACTACACTCGCCTCTCCCTGTTGGACTTTTCGTCATCATCGGTAAGATCTCAGTTCATCATTTGCATTCAGTTTTCAATCTCCAAGTTTTCACCGCTCTACTACTCTGTTCCAGTGTTCTTCATTTCCCACGCCTCCAAAGACCAGCATTTATTATTATTGCTTGTTCAAAAAGAACCTCATTAACTTTCACCTTTTTTTTGCCTCCATGTCATGTGAGCCAGAAATATAACCAACAGCATGAGAGGTGGGAAATATTCATAAATAAAATGTCAGAAAATCACTGAAAACCAGGCTGGATTCAACCTGAAGAACAAGACAAACCTTTTAGTCAGATTCTCCAACACCAAAGAAGAAGAGGGGAAAGTCTACTTTGTAAAAGTTTACACATCCACTCATTATCTGTAATTTTTATGTGTCGTTTAGTTTTGAATGAAAATCAGCATCGTATTGGTTCATGTATGAAGCTGGAGCAAACTCCTGATTGTTCAGAAAGTTTTTTGGAACATTGGATAGTAAAGTTTGACTTAGTGTATAAGCTGGTTATAATCACTTATTTTCTAATAGTTATATGAGTCCTATTGTTTCCACTGGAGGTGTGCTATTGTGAGTTTGGCCGTGGTCATTGCCATGTCTGCTCTCCATGGCAACCCTTAGTCCCAGAGGCGTGACCTATTCCCTCTGTCTGGCCATTCGACCTACACTCTCCAGACTTCCAATCCCAGTTTCTCCTTCTTAATCTGATCTCTGGTGGATTAATTGTACACTCACTGCCAGCCTGCTCTTCAGCACTCAGTCTGCTGCTCACTTCGTCCAGGTGATTAGCTTCAGATTGATGCTCACTTGTGATTTTCACAAGTGAGCACTATACATACAGTATCTATATATATATATATATATATATATATATATATTTACAGAGGGAGAGAGAAGAGAGATAGGAAGAGAGAGAGAGAGAGAGATATGTGTATGTCTTCAAACCCCTTGAACTTTTTCATATTCTGTTACATTACATCCAGAAACATGAAAAGTAGTTGTCTCCAATTGTGAAGTAGAAATAAAATTTTACTTGATTCAAAACATGTTTTACATATAAATAACTGAACAGTGTGGTGTGCAAAACTACTCACCCCCTGAGTCAATACTCTGTGGAACCACCTTTTGCTGCAGTTCCAGCTGCCGGTCTTTAGGGTTTCTCTCTACCAGCTTTGCACATCTAATGACTGAAAATTTTGCCCATTCTTCTTTGTGAAACAGCTCAAGCTCAGTCAGATTACATGGAGAGCTTTTGTGAACAGCAGTTTTCAGATCTTGCCACAGATTCTAGATTGGGCTTAGGTGTGGACTTTGACAGGGCCATTCTAACTCATGGATATTTTTTTCTTTTAAACCAGAGTCCTAGCTTTATACCTCCAGATGATGGATTGAACAGTGAGACGTTCAAATCTTTTTCCAGCCTCAGCTTGCTTTAAGCCGCTCCACAATTTTCTCCCTGACCTATCCACTGTGTTCCTTGGACTTCATGATGCTGTCTGCTCTCCAATATTCTCTGAGCCTCTGAGGCGTCAAAGAGCAGCTGGATGTCTACTGAGATTAGATTACACACAGCTGGACTCTGTTTAGTCATTAGCAGTAATCTGGAAACTTCTGAAGGAAATTGGTTGCACTCAGAGAAAAGGGGGTTGAATACTTTCACCCTACAGTTTTCAGTTTTTTAATGTGACAAAATATGTAAAAGTTCAGCTTGGGGTCGACAGACTTAGCCTAATATATTTCTCTGGAATTTTTTCCTCAAACTTTCTCCTGACTGATATGTTTAAGCTGTGAGCTCTTGTCTGTAAATGTAATAAAGAACATCATTTTTTGCTCTGTCCTCAGCTCTGCAAATGTGTTAAAAAGGAATGAAGAAGAGGCTGACTGACTGGTTAACTGACTTATTTACTGACTCTCTGAAGGCAGTGAGAATCGGCTGAGTGGGAGGGTAACAGTCCTACTTTGCACATGCCCACATTCATGATGGCTGCTGTCAGTTTTGGTGAGTATTTGATCACCCGTTGTGATACAGAGAAAGTTTCTGAAACGACAACATGATTCCATGCAGTGATTCCATATATCTGTGCTCATGTGAATATTAATAGTTAGTTAAAAGCAGAACCCTGCTGGGATGCTGCAAACAGCTGATAGCTTAAAGGAATTAAGAGATTAGGGATCAAAAGACCCTTGGTCTTCCTTTTATTTCCAGATCAACAACAACTTGTGTCCTGATGACTGCAGATTGTTCAGCCTACGCAGTAGCAGAGCAGCAGTAGTTTGGTCTACGGTCTCATACATAACAAGATGTTTTTACTGTGGAATTCTCCATTGCTTATATTACAGGCATCAAGGCAAGCAGGACAAGCCAGAAGGATTAGAAAGGTGTACTCACAGGTTTTAGCTTTGTCTTTCCTCCAACAGCAGAATGTTTCAGAGAGGTAGAACTCACTCTCACAGCGTACTTAACATTACTGGGGCTGAGGCTGCTGGGAGAATGTGTAGGCTGGGAGCGAGTCAGATCTCCCCCTCCACCTCTCTCTCTCTCTGTGTCTTTATCTGTCATAGAGCCGTGCTGTGTGCCTGAAATACCAGCACCCAGCAACTTCCTTCCGCTTGGCTCTTGAGGAGGTGTGTGGAACCTTGGTATGGTCTTTGCCTAATCGTCTCAAGGTGTGTTAGAAAATAACAATAAATATTACACCCTGTGTGTTGTTGCTGTGTGTTCCATTTTAGTAAGTCTCTGTAGGCGAGAGGATCTATTAGATCTGGAATCATAAAAGTGGCAGTGCATCAGTGCATGCTGCCTTTCAGGCTGCAGTAACCTGGCTGCTTCCTCAGATGATGGAAGCCTGCAGAGTTTACAGCAAACTTTAAGATCTGGAGTTCTCATGACAAAAGAATGTCCTTTTTTCAAAAACAATTGTGTTGTAAGGGGAACCGCAGTAAAGTTAGCTTAGCGTGATATCTCTCATTAGCCCAGCCAGCTATTAAAAGCTAGCCACCTGTGCAGCTCTGGACATGGATTAGTCCAGGGCTTCTGCAGCGCTGCATGCTGGAGGCACAGTCTGACAAACTGTACTTTCTTTTCATTAATAAAGGCTTCAATGCATGTAAATGATCTCAGTAATGTTTCACAAAATAAAATAATTATAAGATTATTAATGAAATTGTGTCTGTGAACAAATTCAGCTGTTCATTCCAATGACTGTGATCTTACATCCAACTATCACCACCATGTCAGAGTGTGAGCAGCGCATTATGGAGAGGCATGCCTCCATCTGCATCCATTGTGACTCAGCTGCAGTTATCCCAGAGCCAAACACACACCCTCAACACACACTCAGTGTGAGCTGTCAGCTTCACACAGCCTCAGAAATAATGCCAGAACAGACCTGACAGCCAATATTAGGAAATTGTTGCTTGCCTATTATGTTCCCTCTGTGATGCTTTACATGAAGGCTTTAATTTGAGAGGTTGCTGTTGCTATAGCAACACAGTCTTTCCAAATTTCAGAGAGCCTTTTAAGAAAATTGCAGATTGGTTCTTTTTATTGAACTCTGATTAAACCTAGATGTTATTGTGCCATGTGGTGACCTTCTCCCTACTGAATGTCAGAGTTGAAGACACATCACACTCAAGAGACAACAATCAGATCAATGTAAACCTCGGAAAGTTAAATACTCTAAATAAATAAAGCATATTTTACCCTGTTTATTGTCTTTACAGATCAATCTTTCATGACTTTCTGAAAATTGTAACATAGAGTAGAAAGTGGAATTTCTTTTTCCTACATTCAGTGGGTGGCACCAGAGGAGGAAATGCAGCTATATATTGTAGCCACACAATCACACACAGATTCTCTTCCCAGAGGAACACTGTCATCCTATTGGTTGGAATGGTTGCTAGGCAACAAAACTCCTTGATTTGTGACAGCAAAAAACATTAGCAAGCAGAGCAGAGACCTGTAATTGCAGATTAGATCCATGCAGAGAGAAAGTTTGTGCAAGTGGAGAAGAAATTTGTTTGAGATGCTTCAAATCTGAGTGAAGAAATAAAGTTTTGAGAGTGTAGAGTATCTGAAAGAGAGATAAAATCCTGCTCTTCAATTAAAATGCCAGCTGTTGATTTTTGCCATTAAATTTCTCCACACAAAGAGGAGAGAAGCAAAATTGTGGTAACTAACTCCAACTAAAACCAACCTGACTTCAGCTTTCCAGTAAAGCTTGAGCCACCTAGTAGCTACTAAGCTGACTTTTGTTTGATTATCAGATATTTATTTCATTGCTGTGTTTTCTGTCTCCCTATTAAAAAGCTACTATAAAAGTTATTGTGTGTTAATTTTTTAGGGTGGAAAACTTATGTGATGGCATAATGATTTCCCGCACTGTAACTTGCATAATACTCTTTGGAAAGTGAGGCGGCCGTGTCATGGTTTTACTCACCCCATTGTTCATTTGTTCACTCATGAACAATCCTTCCATTTTTAATAATTTCATCACTGTTTCCACCTCCATCACCAGTACATCACTTTTACTCTTGTGCTTTTAGTCTTGCAGTCTTGTTACTATGGCAACACATGAAGTGATTTAGCTTCTACAGTCTAAAGATAGAGCCCTCACAAAATCGACAGCTGGCACACCAAGTTATCATTTCCAGCAACAAATACGGAAGTACAGCTTAGAGCAGTAGTCCCCAACTCCCGGGCCGCAGACCGGTACCGGTCCGTGTACCAATTGGTACCGGGCCGAGCAAAAAATAATTAAATATTTCCGTGTTATGTATTGAGTCTGGAGGATTTTTTATTTTGAAAATCCTTTAATCGGATTCTGTTGGTTACGTCTTGCGTGACAACATTGAGCCCACAAACAGCAGCAAACATGCATGAAAGGATCAAAGATACACTCCAGCTATGTTTTTGATTGAATGATTAGTGAAAAATATTATAACATGATTTTAAGCTAAAAAAAATCAATTTTACATGATGCAGCCCCTTTACATACTTGAAATTCCAACATTGTTCATTTACTAAATTAATTCATACTCTAATCAGCTTAATATGCGGCTATCCTCTTATTGTTATGGGTTCCACACACTGTGTCCTGCAGGAGGCGTTGTTGAACCACAAGTGGATAGATAAATCATTTGAAGGCTGTTGCAGTCCGTGCAGTTTAGAATTTCATTGCTTTGACTGAAAACATGAGTGTCTTCATTGTTGTTGATCCCATAAACGTTTCACAGATTTGGCCGTACATGGAGTTGTTTTCACTGCTGTCTGACCTTGAGCTTGTGTGAGCTTTTATTGGTCCACTGGCTTCCCTGGAAAGAAGATTATAGAGCAGCATGTTAAAGGCAAGGGCTGTAGGGTCAGATCAGACCAACCATTGTTTGAGCCAAAGTGGACTTCACAGGAAATGAACACGGAGGAAACAAAGCATTACAAAGTGAGACAGCATATTAATAAGCCACAAAGTTTAAGGGAGAATGTCTTTTGGACAGATGAGACTCACAGCAAATTCTGCAGTGTTAAATCAACACTATGCCAAGTCTATTTGGTTCTCATCAGAATGTGTTAAAATAACTCTGTAAGAGTTAAATTAACAAGAAATTTAGTAATTTTAACACTTGAAATTGTTATACCTAACTATAACTGTTTAATGGAAATTAATTTATGAAAAGGAATTCATTGGTATGAATTCCTTTTCAGGATTAATGCCAATTCTGAAAAGAGACTCGGCATAGTGTTGATTTAACTCTGCAAAATTTGTTGTGAGCCTTTTTTTGGCAATGCTCATCTGCTCTAAGCTCACATTCACAAAAAAGAAGCCCAGCAAGAAAAGATTGCTGTCCCTACTGTGAAACATGGAAGAGACTGGGTTATGCTCTGGGCTGCTTTGCTCCATCTGGCACAGGGATTCTGTTCAGGATATGATGAAATCCCCAGAGTAACACGGCATTCTGGAGAGAAATGTGCTGCCTGGTCTCAGTGGCAGGTCGTGGGTCTTTCAGCAGGATAATGACCTCAGACTCTAAAATAATGGCTGAGAGCAGAACAGTGGGATCTTCAGCAGCCACAGGTTGAGTGAGGGGTCAGCTCTCCACATCCCCTCTTCATCAGGGTCATATGAGGAAACAGTTCCCTGGGAGCAATTCAGACTGCTTGCATGTCTTGGAGTGTGGAAGTTAACTGGAGTACATTGAGAAGAATCTCTCTTGTACAGGTAAAAACCAAACTGCACACAGACAGGCTCCTGTCTGTGTGCAGACACAGCCTGTCCTGTGAGGAAGGTCCCAGGACCTTCCTCACAGCAGGAAGGTCCTGGGATTTGAACCTAGGACAAATATACAGCACATCCTTCCAACTCAGACACAACTATGTTCATGAGACGCTGAAACGCTGCCAGTGCATTTCGCAATCCGAAACTCATTACAGAGTAAAAGAACAGACCAAAGGGAGTTAAAAAGGCAGAAATCTCTCTAGCTCTCTCAGACAATGGAACTTGCCAATAACCCTTAAATAAATCAAATTTGCTGACAAACTGAGCTGAACCCACCTGATCAACACAGTCTTCCATGCATGGCATAGGGTAAGCATCAGATTTTGTAACCGTGTTCACTTTCTGGTAATCAGTACAAAATCTAAAACTTTTGTCGGCCTTCTCTTTCCAGGAAGAAATCTCCATGGAAAAATGCACAAACAGTTAGATCTGCAAGACAACTCTGCTGTAGGGCAGAACGAAAATGGCATAAAACTCAACTTCACGTTCATTATGACATCTATAAAGAAAGACTACGTACTGTTACTATCTATTAACACTAAAACATGCAAGGGAGGCTTTCTTTGCAGATGTCATAAACAAAAACATTAACAATGCTCGAGCTTTATTTGCAACAGTTGACAGGCTCACAAACCCTCCTATGACGTTATCGCCTGAATTTCAATGTATTGCTGCCTGCAACCAGTTTTCCAGCTTCTTTTCAGAGAAAATGTAAAAAATCAGAGGATTAATCTGTACATCCACTTTAAAGCCAGTACCAATGCTATGCCCAAACAAAACAAATACAGGAAAAATGACCCAATTTCAAATACTTAATTATAAAACCCTAGAGGAAATTATAAGTCCACTAAGCTCAAGTTCCTGCTGTCTGGATGTTTTACCCACACATTTCTTTAAGAAAGTCCTGCCTGTTATTGCTACTGATCTGATCCAAATAGTAAACTTAATGCTCTCATCAGGCGTTTTCCCCCAGGCTTTGAAAACAGCAGTAATCAAACCACTGATAAAAAAGAACAATCTGGACAAATCTCTACTGCAGAACTACAGGCCGATCTCCAACCTCCCATTCATCAGCAAAGTTATTGAAAAAGCTGTGTATAAACAATTAAATAGTTTCCTAACGATAACCAACTGCTTTGACTCCTTCCAGTCTGGTTGCCGGTCTCACCAACCACAGCACATAGACCGCCCTTGTAAAAATGTTCAGTGATATCCATATAAATACGGACTGTGGGAGAACCACAGTGCTGGTTCTGTTGGACCTCAGTGCAGCTTTTGACACTGTTGACCATGACATATTACTGAATCGACTGGAGAGTTGGGTCAGACTCTCTGGTCCAGTGCTTAACTGGTTTGAATCTTACATAAAGAACAGGGATTTCTTTGTTTCAACTAGAAACTTCTCATCAAAGAGGTCAAAGGTCACATGTGGGGTACCCCAAGGTTCAATCCTAGGACCCCTCTTGTTCAATATTTCTATGCTCCCACTAGCTCAGATTATAACAGGAATCTGTTATAACCTGAGCCAGAACCAGAACCAAACGAGGAGAAGCAGCATTCAGCATCTATGCACCACAAATTTGGAACAATGCAGATGATACACAGCACTACATCACGATGTCACCAGGTGACTCTGAACTCATCCAACCACTGAACAGATGCTTAGAACAGATATATGTGTGGATGTGCCAAAACTTTCTCCAGCTGAACAGAAACAAAACTGAAGTTATTATTTTTGGACCTAAAGAGGAACGATCTGGAGTCAATGTACAGCTTCAGTTATTATAACTAAAAACTAGCGATCAGGCCCGAAACCTGGGAGTAGTTATGGACTCTAACCGGAACCTTCAGAGCCACATAAAGACAGTCACAAAGTCGGCCTTCTATCACCTGAAGAACATTTCCAGGATTAAAGGACTAATGTCTCAGCCAGATCTAGAGAAACTCATCCATTCGTTTATCTTCAGTCGTATTGATTATTGCAACAACGTCTTCACAGGTCTGCCAACAAATTAATCAAACAGCTGCAGCTGATCCAGAATGCTGCTGCTTGCGTTCTCACTAAAACCAGGAAGATAGAGCACATCACACGTTTTAAAGTCCCTCCACTGGCTCCCTGTAGCTCAGAGAATAGACTTTAAAATACTGTTGTTAGTTTATAAATCACTGAACGGCTTAGCACCACAATACATTCAAGATCTGCTGTTGTTGTATCAACCTTCCAGACCTCTCAGGTCTTCCGGTTCTGGTCTGCTCTGTATCCCCAGAACCAGAACCAAACGAGGAGAAGAAGCTTTCAGCTTCTATGCACCACAAATTTGGAACAAACTTCAAGAAAACTGTAAAACAGCTGAAACGCTGTCTTCCTTTAAATCTCGACTAAAAACCCACCTGTTTAGGATTGTGTTTGAAACGTAATCAATTACAAATTTAATTATGGTGTCGTGATCTGTGATTTCTGTGTGTTAATTTCGAGTTTTCTGTGTCTCTGTGTTGTCCTGTTCTCCCCTCGATTACTCACAGGTGTTTCTCGTTCCCTAATTACCCCGTGTGTATTTAGTGTCACCTGTGTCTCTGTCGGGTTCTTGTCTTGCAGTCGTCTAATGTGCGTTCTGTCCTCCGTGTTATCCAGTCGTTTTAACGGTTGCTACCGGCGTCGAGCACCGGCTTCCGCTCGGCCGTGCTGCCCGTTGCTGGACTGTGTTTTTCTTTATTAAAATCACTTATTCATCTTACCTAGGTCTACAGCGTCTGCCTCACCACCTCAACACCCGCTATTCATGACAGTAGGACCCGACCAGACCGAGGTGAGGAAGCAGCTCATGGCTCAGCAGTACCAAGAGGTATGGATCCAGCAGCAATTGGAGTTGACTCAACGGGATCTCTACAGGGACGTAGAGATCCTGCCATCTCCGCTGCTGCTGGAAGAGATGGGTCTCCATTCGGACTATGATCTGTGGAAGCACCAGTGTCACACCCCACCAGTCACCAATCATGAACCCCCACCAACCCAGACCGATTTATTTAATTTGGATTCAGAGGAGGACTTTACACATGTGTTCAACCAGTTCAGGAGAAACTCTGTTTTGGAGATTCTATTTGAACTCTATGAAGAGTTTGTTCAGAAAAAGTGCTCTGTTCCCAGGCCTGTTCCAGTCTCCGCTCCCAAGTCCGAGCCTGCAGCAGCCTCTCCTCCTCGTCCGGAGCTTGCTGCGGCCGCCGCTGCAGCCTCCATTCCTGCCTTCACTCTCGTTGCTGCTCCGGATCTTCCGCCTCTCTTCGCTGCACCCGTTCCCGCCGGCGCACCCGCCGGCACACATGAGCCTCACGCCCACGCTCCTGAGACTGCTGCAGCCACTGTTCACATGGTGATGGGATTCCAGGCGGCCCGCCTGGCACCTGGCTGACAGGCGGCGCGGCTGAGGGCATTTCTGGCCCCAGTTAGTGGGTTATCTGTTCTCTCGTTGTTGTCCAGTGCTTCTTCCAAGCTCCCTAGTCTCCTCCCTGAATCCTTTAGGGCTCCCTGTGTTCCCTCGTTGTCCCTTAGTGTTCCCTCTGAGTTCCCTAGTGTTTCTTCATTGTTTCCTAGTCCCTTCTCCGAGTACCTTTGTGCATCTTCCTCGCTCCCTAGTGTTAGAGTTCCCTTGTCGCCCCCTACCCTTAGTGTTCCAGAGTCTCCGCCCCTTAATGTTCCAGGGTCTCCGACTCTCAGTGCTCCTCCCGAGACCCTGACTCTCAGTGCTCCGCCCGAGACCCCGCCCCTCAGTGCTCATCGTCGCCGTGTCTGGGCGGCCCCCGGAACTCCTCGTCTTGGTCGTTGCCGCCTCTGGGCAGCCCTGGAGACTCTTCATCGCTGCCTCCAGCGCCGCGGACGGCCGCCGGACCACCTCCGTGGTTCCCGCCTCCAGTGCTGCGGACAGCCACCGGACCACCTCCGCGGGTTCCGCCTCCTTTGTTTCCGCCCACGATGGTGGGTTGTTTTTGGTTTGTTTTGGACTCTGGCCCCCCGTCCAGTGCCCCTCCACCCTCCCTTGTTGTGTTTATTGGTTTTTGGGCGTCTGGTAGCCGCCCTTGGGGGGGGGGGGGGGGGGTACTGTCGTGATCTGTGTTTTCTGTGTGTTAATTTCGAGTTTTCTGTGTCTCTGCGTCTCCGTCGGGTCCTTGTCTTGCAGTCGTCTAATGTGCGTTCTGTCCTCCGTGTTATCCAGTCAATTTAACGGTTGCTACCGGCGTCGAGCCCTGGCTTCCGCTCGGCCGTGCTGCCCATTGCTGGACTGTGTTTTTCTTTATTAAAACCACTTATTCATCTTACCTGGGTCTACAGCGTCTGCCTCACCACCTCAACACCCGCAATTCATGACAGATGGAACTTGACTTAATGTCATGTTTTGATTGTTGATTCTACTGTATGCTGCATTGTGTTTGATATGATGTAAAGCACTTTGAAATGCCTTGCTGCTGAAATGTACTATACAAATAAAATTTGATTTTGATTTGATTCTCCACCAACAAACAAGGTAATGCCCAGCTAGATGCAGAGGGTACAGCAATACAATTATCAAGCATGTACCAAATCTCCCCGTCCATGACCTTCCGCTTCTCTTCAGCTATTCTGTAAAAGAACTGCCGAATTGGTTGTGCCTCACCTACATCGATATCATGTTGAATTAAATGAGTTCGGCTGGGCACATCATCAAACAAACAATAATATTCATTAAACATAGCAGTCAACTCAGTGCCCCCCTCCTAAGACAAGTGTGCAAATAAAGAATCCAGATTCCTCAGTGCATCAGAATTCTTCAGCCTGCCAGTCAACAAACTCATTAGGTGGAATTACCCCATCGTTTTCAAGTGCAGACAAGAAACCCACACCACCCACTGTAGTAACCACAGAGTCTGTCTTATCAACCTGCGCCTCCTCACCTTTAATGGCAGACACCTGTGAATCCTGTGTGTAATATGGTTTTAATAAATTTACATGGTAAAGTTGTGTTGACTTCCTCCACCTTGGTGTTGACAGCAGATAGTTTTGATCTGACAGCTTGCGCAGAACTGTAAATGAGCCTGTAAATTTAGCTTGAAAGGGGGAGCTGACAACTGGTAATAATGCAAGTACCTGATCACCAGGACTAAAACAATAACTTTCCACCTTACGGATATAGATGCGTTTCATTTTCTCCTGAGAAGAGGTCAACTTCTCCCTATCCATTTCCACCCCCACATACAAACGATGCCTAAAATCATTGGCATAGTCAATTAACTTACTTGGAGGTTGTGAAGTTCTCATAGCATCATGCAACAGTTTAAGCGGCCCACGCACTGCATGTCCAAAAGCAAGCTAATTTGGACTAAAACCAGTGCTCTCCTGCACCACCTCACGAGCAGCCAGCAGAAGCCATGGTAAACCATCCTCCCAATCCTCGTTTAACTCCACACAGTAACTATGCAACAAGGACTAGAGGGTCTGGTGGAACCTCTCGAGAGCATCTTGACTCTGGGCATGGTATGCAGAAGCCTGATTATGTTTTACCTGTAACAGTTTCAAAACTTGAGCAAACATAAGAAAACTTTGAACCTTGATCAGACTGGATAACTTTTGGAATACCAAAAATAGAAATAAACTGGTTCAGAGCCTTCACCACAGACCTAGCAGTAATAGTACGGAGTGGATACTCAGCTGGATTTCTTATTGTCTGACACATTACTGTCAACAAATAATTACTCCCAGCCTTAGACTGAGGCAAAGGACCAACACAATCAATAATGAGATGTTCAAAGGATTGCATAATTACCGGAATTGGATACAAGGGAACGGCTTAATGTTCTGGTTTGGCTTCCCTGCCATCTGACATGTATGGCAGGTTTTGATATATTCAGACACATCTTTTTTTAACCGAGGCCAGAAAAAATAAAGCAGGATATAATTATAAGTCTTGTGGACCCCCAACTGCCCTGATTGATCATGGGAAGCCCGCAACACTTCACTGTGAAAGCTGGAGGGAAGAACAGTCTGCCAGAGTGGACCACCAACAAAATCCTCCCCATGTACCAACCATTTCCATACCAACAATCCATCCTTCAACACGTACCCACTGGCCACACTCTCTTCCTCAGTGACAATCTGATCAAACAGATGACAAAGAGAAGAATCTGCTCCGCCATCAGGTCACTATGATAAAGACAAAAGAGAATCAGGGACATATACAGAGAAAAAAAAATCACTTTCCTCTGCTCCCTCACCTTCATGGTCAGGGACAGATGCAGATTCAGCACGGCACATAGTCTGTGTCACTGCACAAGCTGTAAAAACCCCAGGAAAACACTGAGCACTCTCATCCAACTTCCCTAAAACAGGAGAAGAAGTTACTATTATTGAGGATTTTAAAGGTGCCTAAACTCATAGAGTATATTAATAAAGGTTAAATAAGACTCGGAACTCCATCTGCTCATAGTCAAAACGAGAAGAGATTTTAATGCACATCTGCGGAACTAAACATCACATACACATCGTTACAGTAGTCCCAAAATCTCTTGCCTTCTACTTCTGGTATCAGTTTTTTATAGGGTCCGAGCTGTACTGGTGTGTATTGGAAAGCCTCGACCAATGGCGTTGCTTTCCTCCATTTACGTAGTTCATTTGGCTCCGTCTTACACTGGATGTGTATTGGAAGTTCCTTGGAAATATTAAGACCTATTGACCTCCAACATCTGCTCCATTTCAAAGGTGCAAAACAAGTCAATTATTATTCTTATCTATCCAAACAGTTCTTTCCCACGTCTTGAGCTCCGGCCCAGTTCCTTTGCTGGCGAGCAGGAGAAATGTCTGGCGCCAGAACTTTCTTGCACAACAGCGTAACTAACAACTTTCCTCTCTTTAATGATTGTTATTCCATATCTTCTCCAAATCTGAATTCCTTCCTGACTTCTAGGTCAGATTGACCCAGTCCATTTGACACAATACATTTATTTTAGGTTAAAACATATCTTAGTGCGAACCAACCAACAAACATAATTTTTAACTATTAATATAATTATATTCCTCTACACTATGGGTGCAGGTAACGGAAAATCAGCCCACACCCAGCCACCAGCAAGATCATTGCCTAGGATTACATCCACTCCCTCAAGAGGAAGTGCAGGGCGCATCCCCATGATAACCTCTCCCTGAACCAATCCACAAGTCAATGTCAGTTTATGCAGTGGAACTGGTTCCACCAAAAGCCCCATTCCCCGCATCAAAACATGGTCCCCAGTGTTGGTTTCCTCAGAAAAGGGTAATACAGAGCTCACAATATATGAATTAAAAGCCCCAGTATCCCTCAAATCTTTTACCGGCCCTGTAGCATCACTCCCCACTAAGGACACATGGCCATCAGAAACAAAAGGTGAAAAATCCCCCTGGTCCAAAGTGTACTTCCGTCCTACTTCCACCTGCTTAGAGGAAACAAAACCAGCATGTTTTTCAGAGGCAGTAAAAGCAGCAGATTTCACTTGAGCACCCCGTTTAGGGCATTCACGCTTCCAATGGCCCCTGGCTTTGCAATAATGACATATGTCAGTCGGATCCAAATAAACATGCCCACCTGAAATCCGTTCTGTCTTACTGTTCATATCACGACCAATGCCTTCCTCCTTTGCATGATTCCCCACAAAAGATTGACTGCCGCTTCTGTAACCAAAATCATTGCAAGTTTGATACCCACAGCCACCCCTGTGTATAAGAACATACTCATCATCTAGCTTAGCAGATTCAGCAGCTGTCTTCACATTATGTTCACTGATGTATACAGCAATGTGACTCAAAACAGAGTTTTTAAACTGTTCCAGGACAACCAAACTACAGAGGTCAACAAAAGTGCTAATTTTTAAGGAAGCACACCACCTATTGAAATTGATTCCCAGCTCCCTGGCAAATTCTACATGGGTTTGTTTACCACACTTCTGCCATGTCCGAAACCTCTGTCTGTAAGCCTCTGGTACTAACTCATATGCTGTTAAAACAGCCTTCTTCACAGTGGCATAAACTTTACTGTCATCCACTGTGAGAGCAGAGTATGCTTCTTGCGCTTTGCCTGTGAACACACACTGTAAAAGCAGTGTCCGGTTCAGATCAGACCAACCTCTACCATCAGCAACACGTTCAAACAGGGAGAAAAATGTATCTGGATCCCATTCAGCAAACTGAGGAACTAAACGCAGATTATTGCCAACATCAAACGAGCTAGAAGTTCCAATAGCGGAAGCATCGAGGGGGGTGTGGCCCTCACTAGTTGAACTCAATCTACGTTCTTCCAACTCCAGTTTTTTCACATCTAATATGTTCTGTTCTATCCCAGCCTGCAGCAAAAGCAGCTCCTGCTTCTGTTCAAACGTCAAGCTACTGTCAAAAACGTCAGTGTCCAACCACGTCCCGGTAGCCTGCAACTTAGCTGGTCCTAACACACCGGAGTCAGTTAGATTAGCTTTAATGATAGCTCTAATACTGTCCTTAGACCGCTTATCACTGACCTCCAATTTAAAATGTTCAGCGATCTTTAACAATTGTTCGCGTGTGCAGCGCTCCAACCCCTCTTCAGACGGATCTCGCAAAAACCCGTCAACATTAGCCATAACATTAACAATTATTCACACAACACCTGAATTCCAACCCTACCAGTAGCACTCTGAGCTCCCACAATCCCAAAACAGCCACAACATCACAGTGACCCCGTCCCTCTAACTGCCTAACCAGAATCTAACTAATCTCCCCCATAGTCTTCAGGTGTTACCGTGATGGGTTTTTATGCACTAATGCCCGAGAGTCCGGAAAAGCAACCAATAAATGGCGACCCCACTGCAACTCCGGATGTGCTCCCGAGACAACTGCTCTACCCACGTGTGACGGTACCTATGCTTTCCCGATTGGCAACTTGAATTTTAAGATAACTAATTTAATAATACTGTAAAGTTACCTTTAAGGCACACAGGCCCGCTACATATGAGGCACGAGACAATTCCACTCAATCCAATCAGTTCATTTATTTCAATTTTCTAGTCAGAAATATATTAATCTAAAATCACTCACACATTAAAATGACATTTATGGCTCAACTCGAAGCTGGCAGGGACCTACAAAGGAAACACAGCAAACCAAATAAAAGAAAATCGTGCACCAAACCAAAGAAAGTACCACCACCCAGAAAGTCCACCACCGACACCACGAGCTGGCCGTTCCTGTCAAAAAGAAGAAAAGACATTCAAATTACACACATTTCTTGGTTATACAGTTCAGTCCTCACAAATCAAGCAATAGCAGTCCAAGTTAGGAGTCCGTCCTGAGACGAACCGCCGCGCCACAGCAAACGCCAGCCAGAGCGGCACCAGAGGGATCAGGACGAGCTGGTCGTAAACCAGCCTGAATCAGCCACACTGGACGAGAGTCAAAAGCCAGCTTACGCCGACCAGGACAGCGGGTATGAAGCCGACAACCAGGGCGACAGGTAGGCCGCCGTCAGCCGACGACGAATAACCAGGTCACAGGCGGACGGACCGTCAACCAGGGACAACAGAGTACGGGCAAGCAGCCGGCCAAGGACAAACAGCAGCGTCTATCAAACATACATGTCAAAAATAGAATCTGGAAGCATACGTAAAATGAGCTTTCGCTTACCACTGAGCTTGATGCGTTATGCCTCTGGCAGGGAGAAGAAGCAGTCAGCTGGTAGAAGTCACCTAGATGTTACAAGTAAAGCTGAGCTAAGGCTAAACTTACAGATATTAAAAGTGTGAGAAGCTTCTTACCAGAAGAAGGCTTGAACAGCAATTAATGTATTAAGCGCGTCAGTCGTATAGTGCCAGTAAACAGTGAAGTCTGAACCGGAAGGAGAACGTGTTGTCTACCAGGTGAGGGAGGGTCCTTTATATACAGACAGCGCTACAACCAATTAAAGTCAGGCACTTGTGTGGTGCGTTCAGAGCCCACAGGGCATACTGCCACATTCCACCCCCCCAAACTGCATCAACGTCCCGACGATGATCCAACTTAACACCAAGGTCGAAATACCGCAGACATGGTACTGGATGACGGTGTTTCTCTTACTGCTGGCCTTGGAAGATGATGGAGATTATGATGCTGGCCAGCAGTTGATCGTACAGATTTACGCACCGACACCCCGCTGGGACCAGACTCTGCAGCTGGTACAACTGGTAATGAGGTAGGTTGATTTGTGGCCACGCTAGGAGCCACAGCAGATCCTGAAGCCCTAGGAACCGCATCAGAAGCCACAGCAGCAGGTGGTGCAGATGTTACTTGCTCCTCAGGCCATGGCCTCAAGAACAAATCACCCTCAAATGACAGCTCACCATCTGAAATGGAATAATGTTCAGGAGATGCAACTTCAACAGAAACTGGAATAGGTGCATCAGCACCAATTAAAACCTTCAACAAAGAGCGATGTACCCTTCTTACCCTGGTCTGGTCATGAACTGGTGCCACTGAATACACTACCCCACCCTCTCTTGGGACTTGAACAACTATGTGTTTCACTGAACTCCACAAATCCTGAGTTTTCTGACGACCTTTACTCCCCAGATTTCGGATCAACACAAGCTGGCCCTCCTTAAGAGGAGCTTCTCTGATGTTTTTATCATGATTAGCTTTTCTGCGTCCTGTAGAAGTCCTCAGTTTTTCTCTAGCACCTTCAAATGCTATTTGCAGGCGGGTCTGATGTTCTTTGACCCACTCATGAACAGTTCCAGCAACTGGATTTTGAACTCTTCCCAACAAGAAATCAACTGGAAGACGTGGTTCTTGACCAAATATCAGAAAAAATGGTGACTCACCAGTTGATTGATGAGGAGTGATGTTATATGCATAAAGCAACTGGGGCAAACAAACAGTCCAGTTTCGTTTCCGGGACGTGGGCAAAGTTCTCAACAGGTTGTGAAGCGCCTGTTAAAACGTTCACATTGACCATTACCAGCTGGATGGTAAGGCGTGGTACGAGATTTAATGATACCGTACAGACTGCAAAGCTGTTGGATCAAATTGCTTTCAAAGTTGCGGCCCTGATCTGAATGGATGCGTGCTGGTACTCCAAATTTTGCAAACCATTCAGTGACCAGGACCTGCGCTACAGTGGAAGCGCGCTGATCCCTGGTTGGGACAGCCAATGTATACTTAGAAAAAACATCGGTCATTACCAGTACATTCTCTAGCCCAGATGGAGTTGGCTCTAACAAAGTAAAATCCATTGCCAAAATTTCATTTGGTTTTGATGCAAGCAAATGGCCCAAGAAGCCACGAGCAGGTGGTTGGCTATCCTTGGCAACCTGGCACCGCTCGCAGATTTTACACCAGTCTGCTACCTCTTGTGACATACCTGGCCAATAACAGCGAGACCGTAGCAACGCTAAAGTCCGATCCACTCCCTGGTGTCCATGCTCCTGATGGACCTGAGTCAGTACGTCCTTTGTCAGGGCCTTTGGCAGGAGAAGTTGGTACACTGCCCCACCACCATCGGAACGAAACACCTGCCGATATATTAGGCCATCCAACTCAGTCAGGCGATCCCACTGGCTGAGCAATGCAAGGGCAGATTGTCAAAGCCCTTGCCGCACAGTACGATTTGGCCGCTCTTTTCTCAGCCAGAAGGAAAGAACCTCTTGAAGAACTGGATCAGCCTGCTGGAAAACACGGAAATCACCAGGGTCAAAAGAGGGAAAGACAGTTACAGAGGACTGGAAGATCTGTATTTGCTCACTTTTCACAGCTTGCTGTAGTGGCTGAGGCACAAGAGTACCTGGACCCAAAGAAGTCACTTCCGGGGGAGCCGGCCAAGGCCGGCGAGACAAAGCATCAGCATTTTGATTGGACTTAGCAGGCCTATATTTTAACTCAAAGTTAAAGGAAGCAAGCTGGGCTGCCCAGCGCTGCTCTACTGCTCCAAGCTTGGCCGAGTCCAAATGGCTCAGAGGATTGTTGTCTGTATAGACAATACACCTGTGGCCCAAAAGGTAATCTCTAAATTTTCCTGTCATTGCCCATTTCAGGCCCAACAGCTCCAATTTCATTGAGCTGTAATTTGACATATTTCGCTCGCTAGGTCTTAACCCACGGCTAGCAAAAGCAATGGGTCTTATCTTACCATCTTGCTCTTGTGACAAAACTGCTCCCAACCCACTGTGACTTGCGTCCACCTCTAAAATGAAAGGGAGGGAAAAATCTGCATAAGCAAGGACTGGAGTAGAAGTGAGCTTGGCTTTAAGAGCCTCAAAACTCTGTTGACACTCCTCAGTCCAGGCTCCAACAATACTCTGGGTAGCCTTCCTTTTAGGCCCTTTACTAGTTAGCTCTGCTGCTCTACGATGCAAGGGGGCAGCCATCTTAGCAAAACCTTCTACAAACCTACAGTAGTAGCTAGCGAATCCCAAAAAGGAACGCAACTCAGTGGCTGTGGTGGACACAGGCCAATTTGCTACCACCTTGATTTTAGCAGGGTCAGTGGCTACTCCCTGGTCAGAAATTACATGGCCCAGGTAGTGCACCTCCTTCTGGAAAAAGTGGCATTTGCTCAGTTTGGCTTTAAGGCCCTCCTTCTGCAGCCGTCCCAACACCACATCCAGCCTCTCAAGATGTTGCTGTATAGAGGATGAAAACACAACAATGTCATCTAAATACAGTAAAAGGGATTGGCATTGCTGGTCACCAAAAATGCGCTGCATTAAGCGTTGGAACGTGCTCGGGGCATTGCATAGGTCGAAAGGCATGCGATTCCACTCAAAAAGCCCAAAAGGTGTACAAAAAGCGGTTTTATGGCGATCACTTGCTGTGACAGGAACCTGATTATAACCACTAGCCAAGTCCATAGTGGAAAACCACTGAGCCCCTGTCAAAGCATCAAGGGACTCCTCAATGCGAGGGAGTGGAAAAGCATCCTTCCGTGTCTTGATGTTAAGTTGACGATAATCAACACAAAGCCTGATGCTGCCATCCTTTTTGCGCACAAGCACAATTGGTGATGCATAGGGGCTAGAGCTTTCCCTAATGACATTTGCTGCCAAAAGCTGATTTATGTGGTCCTTCACAAGTTCATACTCTGATGGAGGAATTCGACGGTAACGCTGCCGAACGGGAGCGTCATCAAGAAGGGGAATGTCATGACTGATCAGGTTGGTGCAACCCAAGTCCTGATCATTAGTGGCAAACACGGAAGTGTATTTACCCAAAAGTGCTCTCACCCGACCCTGTTCCTCCGCAGGCAAAGATGATAAATCAATTGCCTCGATCCCATCTGCGGCAGGAGCAGCAGCTGTTTGGGAAGACACATTTACAAATAATGGGACTTCAGTTACGCCCGCTGGAAGACTCACCACACCAACACTATTTAAAGTTCCCACAGTGGTACGAGGGTAAAGCAACACATCCGTGTGGCCCACATTTACCACTGGAACATAAGCAGTGCCCCGGACAACCTGAACTAGCGCAGGGGATGCTAACAAACCAGCTGGTAAGCCAGATTCCGATGGTTCAAACAAGACAGTAGTGCCTGAGTATTTCTCACAGCAGGTGGTAGGCACAATCTTCATTACACCTCCTGGAATGCGGCAGGCCCTCCCACCACGCACCCTAACCTTACTAGGCTGCTTAGGAGTCTGTTGCATTTCAGCTGCATGACATTTCTGTAAAGCATTAACCAAGGGTTTGGGAGATGCCACAACCGGAGTCGTATTAAACAAAGCATGATCATGCTGTCCAAATAGCTCTTGGTAACACTTATTTATGACGTTCATCCCCAACACACCAGGAACAGAAGCTGACCCACTATCTGGAGGGTTTCTCACCACCAACACCCCACAGTGGGGCACCAACTTGCCACACAGTTCAATAGATACTTCCAAATAGCCGATGTAAGGAATAGGGAGACAATTGGCTGCTTTTAGCTGTAGCCAGTGGCAAGCTCTCAAACGCTCTTCGCCCCAGGGCTCAAAGAATTCAATAAAAAAGCTCTCTGTAATAGTGGACACCATTGAACCAGTGTCAACCAGGCACGGTACCTTTACCCCAGTCATGTCCACTTCAATGTGTGGGCAAGAAGCAATTAATTTAGGTGCATCTGCTGAATACAAACCATTAGTTGAGCCGTAAATGTCATTTTGGCGCTGTGAGCAGGATTCTTTTTTTTACAATCTTGAGGCTGAGACTTTTCCATTACTTCATTGTATTTTGTGCTATTTAATGGTCAAGCAGTAGTTTTTATTTATTTTTTTTGGTTCTAAGGACAAACAGCAGCGGTTAGTTTATTTTCTTGAGCTGGTTATTTGTAGTAATGGAGGAAGAACTACTGGAATTGAAGACCCTGATTGCTCAATTAAAGGCTGACAATGAGAAGCTGCATGCAGAGCGTTCGCCTTCCACATCTAGCTCCAGGGCTGGGCCATCTTCAGCTTCTGCACCCCCTGCTGCCCAAGTAACAGACATGTTAGTGCTTGTCCCACGTGATCGTAAGTGTCCTATGTTTAGGGGACGGATGGGGATTAGTGTGAGCGAGTGGGTTGAGGAGGTACAGGCGTGTATGCGGGCACAAAATTTGTCAGCAGCAGATCAGGCCTTCTTTTTGTACGACCATTTAGAAGGAGAGGCTAGGGATGAAATCAAATATCGCTCTAGTCAGGAACGAGGGGATCCAGCTAAAATTATTTCTATCCTCGAGGAACTCTATGGATGTAATGAGTCACATGTTGCATTACAGGAGGCCTTTTTCTCCAGAAAGCAATTAGAAGGGGAAACATTGCAAGAGTTCTCCCTTGCTTTGATGAGCCTCATGGAGAAAGTAAAAGCACAGGCTCCTAGGGATATGCCTAATACTGAAGTTCTCCTGCGTGACCAGTTCATAGAATATGTCCTTGATGGTGCGCTCAGTCGTGCGCTGCAACAGAGCTATTTGGACAGCATGGTCATGCTTTGTTTAATACGACTCCGGTTGTGGCATCTCCCAAACCCTTGGTTAATGCTTTACAGAAATGTCATGCAGCTGAAATGCAGCAGACTCCTAAGCAGCCTAGTAAGGTTAGGGTGCGTGGTGGGAGGGCCTGCCGCATTCCAGGAGGTGTAATGAAGACAGTAGTGCCTGAGTATTTCTCACAGCAGGTGGTAGGCACAATTAGTTATCTTAAAATTTAATAATACTGTAAAGTTACCTTTAAGGCACACAGGCCCACTACACACGTTCACACCACACTAAAATCCCCCCACAACAAACTCCATAAGGGAAATCGTTTTTAAGCCTAACAGGGACAGAACCACCGCGACTTACTACGATTGTATGGGAGCGATCACTCAAACTGCTACACAAACACACTCTCTCAAAACAGATGTATAATGGCTGCTTCACTCACCAAATCAAGCACGATTGTCAACTTCCCCCAACAAGCCAAAGTTCACAACTCAAAACATACTACCTGACAGCTGATCTCCAATCCGGATTCAAACTGAAGAGCCCCCCATTTGTCACACCCCACTCATAGGTGATGACAAAAATGGGAGACAGACGAGCAGATCCATAGAAACAATAATTTATTTTATCCAAAATATGCTCTGCGAGAACTGCTCAGCCAGTCAGAGAGAAGCGTGGACCAATGCTGCTTGTTCCGGTCTGGTCTGGAGGCCAATCAAGCAGGGGCCTGGTGACTGGATGTCAGTATTTATCAGCCACCCGGTGCGTTCAATTAACAGCCCATCTACCTGCTTCCTGAAAAGAACAAAACAAACAAATAGTGAACTAGAGACACCTACTGGACAGGAGGAGATCGTCACAATGGTAACTATCTTGAGCATTCATGACAGACTATATTGTGGCATATAGCTGCAGCATAGAACAGAGCAATAGGGAGAGTGTGAGCAGAATGTACACAAAGTGATTGACAGCGCTAAGGCCCTCCTCTTGACTCTGATTGGTTGTTTCTGATGGAGCGGTGTATTTCTGCAGACGGCTCAGGTAGGAGGTGGAGGAGCATGATGTTTTCACAGACTATCTGTCTCATACGATAATGATACAACAAGGTGACAGTTTTAAAAAAACATAATTTTAAAAATGTTACATACTCTTAATTCTTCATTTCAAGAACTTTAGGATATTAGTAATTATTTTTTGTGATATTTTTACCACTTCCTTCCAATCATTCTTTTATATCCTCCAGCCCTTTCTTTTTTCCCTTGATGAATAGAAACCATACATCAGACGACAGAATCAGAAAACATTTATTGTTCATCCAGAGACGGCACATTAGTCTACACATGCAAAGATCCTCCATCCACAGTTTGGATGGAGGATCCAAACTGTGGATGGCGTGACTGGTCCAGTGTCACGCTACACTTTGGATTCCACTGACTTTTAGGAAGTACAGAAAATCAGATCTGTTGTTTTTTTCTTCTAACTGTAAAACAAGGTGTGCTTTTTCAGTGAACATCATGCTGTACGGAGTGTTTAGAACATTAAGGCTTGGATCCAAATAATTTTTTTTCAAGATGACAAGAGTATCAAAGTTTGTAGGAAATATACTTTTTAAGAATAACACATTTATAGATTTTTCACATCATAAAATCTACTCCAGTAAATATCAAAAGCCACACCATCAATTACTATTGAGGCTGGTGCTGGCAGCAACAAACAGGATAAGTTTGTGGCCTTTGTGGCCATAAGACAGAACCTCATTTACTTATTATCTGCTACTCTGTAACCTTTTTCCCTTTTCATCACATATTATATGTACCCGAACAATCCCAAGTGACATAAGAGAAAAGAAAGAGTTGAAAGATGCTGTTCTAATTTAGTTTTTTATAAAAGCTGAACTTCTGCCAGCTTTGTGTGTTTCACATTGCAGACAGGCAGAGAGACTTCTCTTGGCACTTTTCAAAAATGAGAAGTAAAATGATTCTGAGGTGAACTCTAACAGCCAATTCACCACCTGAGCAGCCAAACCATTAAATTAAATAATAAATTAACATGACATAAAGTTTCATATGTAAACTATTTTGGACTGCTTAGTAAATAATTATTTCCTTACTGAAAATTTGTCTTGGCTTTTGAGACTACTTCCTGCAATTTTCTTGAGTATTTCACATTTCACATTGTCATCATGTACAGTGGCAACTGTAAAAGCAATAATCGGAGTACCTAGATACAAAGCTAGCCTTATGACAGTCAGACAGAGACAAAGAAAGACATGATGATATATGGTTATAGTATAACTAAATTCTACTGTTTTATATTATACAAAACATGCTTATAATGTTTCTGGGGTTACAAAATTTGCTACACAAATGTTCTGATGTGAGAAAAAACAGACTTTGGTACATCTTGCCATATCACAATATGACAAGAAACAGTTGTCCCAGTTTCTTTTTGTAACTTCTAAAATACCAAAAGTGTGTGTGGGGGTGTGCGCGTGTGTGTTTTTTATTACATAAACATTTAATAACAAACATGAATTTTGTCAGAAAATTCACAAAATACCTTTTGACACAAAACAAAACCAAAACATCAAACTAGCACAGTCTAAAACAAATTTGAGATTCTTTGTTTTTGTACTGTACAACCAGGAACTTGAATAGAATTTAGTTATAAGTAATGCATCTACAAAAATGTTCTAAATATTACTAAAGTAAATGTGAAAAGCAATAATACAAAACTTAAAAGTGGTGTTTTATGTATTTTCCCCCAAAAAACTTAGCTTCAAATAAGAGGGTCCATAAAAAGCTGGTATTGACAGTAAAATTAAGGTAATAATTAAGAATTTGTCAATTTGTAAATGTATACTTGCATAAGTGTAATAAGATGCTGGGGTCACCAGAAAAGGTAAACATCAAAGTAATCTCTGGCATGCTGAAAAAGCTTTGCTACTGTGGAACATGGTGGATCACTCTGGGCGGTTTCTATTGGAAGTGACTGAAAATATACAAAAATTAAAAATGGTGCCAGACAATAATTAAAAACTGTTCATAGGGAAATTAACAGACGTATACCAGTGATGTAAGGCTGAGACAGAAGGTGATGATTTAGCAGGTCAACAACCCAGAGCATGCTCTAGTCTGATTGACAGCCCATGGTACAAGTTATACGCTGCTGGACACACGACTTTATTAGTTCTAAAGGATAATTAAAAAAATCTTACCAACAGTGATACTTGACACATCACTGGCTGGTAATTGCAAAGCAGCCAATCCAGGAGTGCAAAAAATTTTATGCATGGTAAGGTATATTTGGCGTTCTATCTAGTAAATTAGGCAGTTCTAAGCTTTTTTAGAGGGGGTTTCAAGTTTTCACAGATTTTAAGCAGTGATGTTTCCTAAACCCCCACAAATATAGGGGGCCGCTTTATCCCTAAAATGATTTGGTCAGCTTGATTGATTTTTTTTTTCTTCTTAGGGTTATGGTTAACCCCTGTTTCTTACATAGAGTATTCAAGAGTTTCTGTTGAAGTCCAATTATCTTGGAGCAATCTTTCTCTACGTCAGTCTGCACAAACCTGCTGTAGTTTGTAAAAATAATAATAATAGTAATTAAATAAACAAATTTTAACAAAGCTGCTCTTGTGATTTAAAATAAGACAAATGATCAGTTAAAAGGTGAGGCTGCATTTCGCTAAAAGCAAAAAAAAATCAACAAAAAAACTTTGCATGAGACATGATTGTAGAGTCTACTGGAAACGGAACACTAAAGTGTGAAGGTAAAGAGTTAGAGAACTACCATGTCCTTTAACTCTTATAAGGAATTTTCAGAACCAGAGAACCTGAAGGCATCAGAGCTGTTTCACCCTGAAGAATGATGAACAATGCCAGTGTTCAGCTCACTAACACATAAAGGAGAAAACAATGATTTTTCTCAACAATGCTCAGGTTTCTGTTACCTGTCTTATTTCTTTTTGACAGTAATATTCCACTTTACTCCAAAAAGTTCATTTAAATTCCTGGTTGTCAAGCAAGAAAACAGAGAGTACTCCATATAGCTATACACAAACAAAAACCAACAGAATGCATTTTAATTGAAATTGACACTTTATGTCTAAATCTTTTAGGAAACCTTTGTTGAGCTCTGCTACACAAGCAACATTAGGTTGTTTAAAACAATCTGTGCTTTTGCTACATTGGTGTACACAGAGGAATACAGCATTTAGATATTGTGAACAAAAAAATCCCTTTTTCTAAAACACTATATATTGAAGTACTGCAGCCTCAGTAATAGGTATTGCAGTTGCTCCCTTAAACTCTTTTAAGGGAGCAACTGCTCCCTTTTCCTTTAAAGGAGTTTTTCTCATATGTAATTGCTATAGATGATTATACAGTTTTTGGAATTAGAAAATCAAACCTGAGTGAATAAAAAAGCAGTTTTCAAACAAGGATTTATTTTACCTATAAAGAAAAACAAGCTATGCAATCCAAGTTTGCCTTATGTGAAGCCATAGATGCTCCTAAGCATGATAGCTGCTTGTAACTTTCCTTTACAGAATTATTCTAATTCAACCACTGGAGGATTTTCAATACTTTCATACTTTATCTAGGCCACTCCAAAGCCATCATGTTATATTAAGAGGTGGTGTTGCCTGGTGCATAACCCGCCACAAGCTGATGGCTGCCTAATCTCTTTCTGAGGTTTAATGGAAGGCTATTTAGGTCCAACAGTAGCTGGACTGGAGAAACAAACATAAAACATGGTGAATCATAGCGACTGTATGATTTAAGAAAGCACAATTTCTTTTTCACATATTGCTGGTTTGCAAAGCTTTTGGTCCTTTAAAAAGATATTCATCTCATAACGCTTTTTGTATTTACACTGACTGAAGTAGGTCTTCTTTTTTATTCACTCTTACTGACTCAGGTAATTCATGCGCACAAAATGGATTTCACTGGAATACTTCAAATACTTAAAAAAAAAAAAAAACATACAAAATGGAGTCAGAAAAATCCTGACGTTTTGTCAATCTTTCAACACATTTAGAAGTTGTAAAACTGGTGAAATAGTGCACTTTTTGCTGATGTATGTGCTCTAAGAATTGATTGCCATTCATTTACAAATGTACTCACAAAAAATTAGGGATATTAGGCTATCAGATGAAGTGTCGGGATGCATTATCACCTTTACAGCTGAACTTAATGTGACTTTCGCTAAATCTTTGAATACACATATCCAACTGTTCAATGTTTCAATACATTTTGAACAACGTACTGTTTTTTAATGGCAAAATTCAGAACAGGCATTTGACCCCTGAATCAACCAATACTTTTCCTACCTCAATTGTTTTTTTCTTGTATTAAAACAGTTCTCCTCAACATGTTCTCAGGCGGAATTGGCCACTGAGCTTACAGAGTCACAGTATCTTCAGCAGGTTGCAATGTAGATATACAGTAGAAAGACTGGAAGAGTCACAGAAAGGTATAACAGTGGACTTTCTTTGGCCACGTCTGCTGTGAAGTGAACAATGCCCAGCACAACTGGATGATGAATGTCATTCAACTCCTGGTACATTTAAGGGAGGTGAGAGGCTCCCAGATGCCACATCAGATCATTAGGAATCATTAACATCAGTGTGGTCTGTGTACTGGACGGCCTGCAACCATAACTGATCACACCAACAGGCTGAGTGACCTGGCCTTATATGGGCCAGGGAACGTTTCTCTGATGTAAGTTCATTCACGTTTAGCAGAAATGATACAACCTAAATAACATCATTAATCCAGTCATGGATTAATGATAAAAAACAAAGGGATGACAATGCTCCAGGTCATCAAGGCTGCAATCTTGAGGAACACCTGCTTGAACACCAGGATACCATGACTGGAGTGGCCAAAATTTTCAACAGAACTGGTTCTCATGGAGAACCTGTGGGGTCAGCTGAGTCGCTGTACAGGGACTTGTAACTTCATATTCCAGAAACTCAATGATTTGAGGGCCACCCTTCAACAATAGAGGGACATCATGCCACAACAGACTATAAGTTGACTTGTGAACAATTGGAGACATTGTTGTCAAGTTGTAATTAATGCTCAAGTCACATGACACATTATGGAGACATTGACATTAATTATTGTTGCATGCCCACAACTCTTGGCTTTTCTTTTAATACACTGTGTGAGGTAGGGAAATCACTGTAGGATATTTCTAAACTTCCCTACTTTCATGCCATGATATCATTGTTGTGTGAACTTTTTAAGTTTTCCACAAATTTGACCAAAAGCAAAATATCCCTAACACTTTGTGAGTAGTATATGTATACAGATGTATAAAACAGTATGATGCAGCGTACAGTAAACGCTTACTTTAGTGCAAGTTACGTCTAATTTGTCTTTGTAGCTACATGATAAATGCTAAGCTCACTTATGGTTCCAACAGTATTCTGTTAAAGATGGGTTACCTGTACAGAACAGAAGCATTACATAATCCTTCTTGCCATAGTGGAAATTCTTTGTAAAATAATTATTGGTGTATTTGGAGAATACAGAATATTTTATACAAAGTAAATAGTTTTGGCTGGTGTAGCACCACTTTCAAGTATACACAGTATTTACAATGTAGGGAAGTAAACATTGGTTTCACAGCTATGGAAAAACAATTTTGTCTTAACGTGACTGGCACATTGTTTTTTGTTGGGTTTTTTTTAGTCCAAAACATATGACTCTATAAAAAGGATTCCCATAGGAGTGACCACAAAGAAATACACAGTGATTATTTTAACAACACACAAACTGTTGCGCTTCAGTGTAAGCGTGTACAAGAACCATGCTACATATAAACTTCTTTAGAATTAGAATTTTCTGAAAATACGCTTGTTGTATTTGCTTTCTTCAAATGGCAGTCCGGTCACATCGTGTTTTATTCCTTGAAAGTAGGAGTAATTGAGGTTCCCTTGTAGAAAACATTCCTAGCATTATCAGGACTGTTGGCTCTCTCTGGGATCATAATGATATTATTGCTTTTTCTTCGCAGCGTTGACTCACGACTGGAAGCAACTGAGGGGATTTCGGAAGCTGCCTCTCCCCCTAAGTTACCACCTCCTCCAGCCCCAGAACCACATCCATCTCCTGGAGTGACCCTTATGGTGGAAAGGCCCTGAGGATGGAGCCTCTGCTCTGACTGGCCAGTGTTCTGGGTGTGAACAGTAACTATGGATGGGGTTCCAACAGTTGAGGTGGTGATAATAATATGTTTGCCACGTTTCTGGTCAATGGACCCTTCACGAGCTGAGTCTGAACTCTCCGAGTCGACGCTTTGATCATTGTGCTCAACAGTCTGCCTGAGACCTGACCCACTACCAACACAGCTAGTCCCTGTACTTCCACCGACACTGTTGCCATGATCCAGCGATCGCCACCTCCAAGATCCACTTCCATCTGTAGATGGAGCTTGAATAACTGGTTTGTTATTTTCAGGGTGGGCCTCTACTCTGACAATTGCTCCAGTGCTTCCTGAAATGCTACCAGTGGTGCTGCCCAGTGAGCTGGGCCCTGTGGTGCTGATAGGGTCTTGATCGGTGAGTGCTCTGTATCGCGTATTACCGTGGCAACTTCCATTATCATTAAAACCCATGCTGCTTTCATCTAAGCTTTTGGAATGGGTTTGAAGTAGACCCTGCTGCTTGGACATAGCAATCACTTGCATGATTCGTGGCTGGGTGCTCTGCATGTTTCCAGTCTTCTCAGCTGCTCTTTGCCAGTTAGCTTGAACTGTACTGTTGACTGTTATGTCACTTGCTCCTGTCCTTTGGGAAAAGGTATTGTAATTTTCATGTGCTTCCTCTGGTATGTGCACTAGCTGTGAAGACCCAGGTCTAGATTGCATTGATATCCTGGTGCCTCCAGTGATTCCACTGCAGTTACTGGGTAGTGTGGTACTAGCACCAGTGGGTAGCTTGGACAAGTATGTGCTGGCATCAAGGCCTCCATTTATGCCCACAGTTGATGGTTCAGAGCTGGATCGTAGCTCAATGCTGCCATGATGTGGAAGGTGTCCAGAAGATGAGTCGACAGAGGAGGAAAAGGAGTCTGGGGACATCATGGAGCATTTATGGTTGTTGTTCTTGCTTTTCCATTGAGACAGAAGCTGCTTTGAGCGACTGGAGTCCATGGACGCATGGTGGAGAGTGGCAGCATGGCGTCTGGCGGCTTCTTCATATGCTGCTATGGCCTGAGGGGTGTGAACCCGAGGGAGTGTATGGCTAAAACTCATCATGGCATCTTTGCTCTGGGGGCTGCAGGGCGACATCACTTCCACATTAGCATCGGAGCGCTTTAGGCTGTCTTCAGGTCTCTGCTGCTGAAGGCCTCGGTGAAGCAGGCTTTCAGAGTGGGAGGTGGGGATACCAGCCTCACTAGACATACTAGCTTTCATCTGAAGGTGATGGAGAACAGCCTCCTGACTTACATGTGGCAATGTGCAAGAAGGGTGGTGCAAAAGAACAGGAGGACTGCTGTTGGGCTCCTCACTTGACTGGAAATTTCCAACTGCATACACCCCCTGGAAACAAATCAAACACAAGTACGTACTTTACTTGATAATGCATAAATCATTGACATGACTGTGACACCTTTTATTTTATACAGTTTTAATAGGTTCTTATAGCTTAAGTGTTTCACTAATCATAAAGGTAAAAACAGAGAACCACAGGTGGAAACATAGTCTATGGAGCAGTGATATTTCATTTAGGTTCCTGCCAAGGCCTTTCTGCATTGGTGTGTTGGAGTGCTTCACTTTCGGACTGCAGGAACTCTAAGAATTTGTAATTCCTAGAGTGTATAAATGAGCATATAGTTAATCTATTATGATCTTGCCACTTCCGATACAACAGATCTAGTCCATTAATCCCTCTCTTCAGATCCCATCAGATCCTTGTTGTAGTCATCTGATCATCTGCTCCTCTCAAAGTCTTTTAAAATCGGACTTATGACATCAACTCTGTGGCACTTGAGCGATGTGAACTGTCATTCATTCTTATTTCAAGGATTATCTAGTACTTAGTAGTTTTGTTCTGTTCCATGTTCAATATTTCTTAATGTATGTATGTATGTATGTATGTATGTATGTATGTATGTATGTATGTATGTATGTATGTATGTATGTATGTATGTATGTATGTATGTATTTATTTATGTCTTTTTGTTTTAGAATGTGCTTCATAAATAAATATGAGGTTCAGTTTGGTTATCAGGTTTTTCTCCCAGCTTTATTTTTTGGTAAGGCAGACACCCTGTCTTCTTTTAGTAGTTTAAGGACTGGCATCAAAACATTGGTAACAGTGAGCTCCAATGTACTTCCAAAAGAATGTCATAACTCATTCAAATAACTGAATCAAGGTCTCCTAATCCATTCATGTCAATGGGTATAATGAACAGAATGCCACTCATGGAACAAGTTTAATTATGAAATTTCCTCACTGCTTATGTATTTCAAACAAGGCCAGACCAAAGCATAAGCAAACTAAGTGGATCCTTAGGGCCCTAGGGCTACTAGGGAGTCCCCTAAGTGGAACTTTTTTTTGTTTAGTAATGATTCTATGTGATTATATTAACAAAAACACATAATTTTATTATAGAGTTCTGATTTTTACAATAATATATATTTGATAATTAATGTAGAAATCATTCTTTATATGGGAAATAAACATGAATTGCTCTTGGTGGTCCCCTGGTGGCCGCGGTAGGTCACGCTTCACCAGTACTGAGCTGCTATTTGCAGAGTTCATGCAAACCTCAAAAGCTACGATAGAAGATAAGTTAGCAAAACAATGTCGCAAAAGAGGACTTATCCGTCAGGGAGAGAGAAAAGAAAGAGGAAGAATAGAGAAAAAGCCAAGCTAAGTTTGTATGTCTCTTGAAAATGTAATGTTTATCAAAAAGATTTGTGGAGTTGCTAATAGAAAATTAGTTTGATAGCGACCTTGAATGGTCCAATTCAATAGCCAAACATTTATGCTACCATCTTTGTATCCTTCCTCTGGTGTTAGCTTTCTGCTGCCATCTGTAGTGTTAGCGGGTCATTTCGGACCCGTGTATTAAATCAGCCATAAAATACCCTAAAAACAATCTTTTATCATCCAATGTTTTTCTTAACTCTTGTTTAGCTGGTTGGGCTCCCTCATCCATGAAAAGATTGATTTTATTATTTTTTTGTGGCCCCCTGGGCCTTTGTTTTAACAGCATACCCCTCGTTTTCAATGTCTAAAAAGTGGTCAAATGAACCTTAAGAGAAGAAGGCAACAAAATAATCAGTTAAAAAATTGTCACAAGTGATGTTGTGACCCTGCAGTCCAGTAGTCAAATCGAGGACTACACGTTTTCCTTGGTTCTTTTCAGGGATGCCGCTTGCAGATTTGCCTGTGTAAATCTGTAGGTTCCACGCATAGCTTGTTTTAGCATCACAGGCTGCCCAGATTTTTATGCCATATTTGCCTGGCTTGCTGGGCATGTATTGCCAGAACGGGCATTTTCCTTGGAAAGGGAGAAAACGTTCATCCACTGTCACCTCTAGCCCTGGATTGAACATCAGTGGAAGGAGTTGCACCCATCTCTCCCAAGCATCCCTGATGGGAGCAAGCTTGTCAGATTTTGCTCTGGTGTCTGGATTGTCAAATCTGAGGACTCTTGAGATCATCTGAAAGGTCCGAAGAGACATTGTTGCCCGGAAAATATTTCTGCCTGTTGATGCATCCCAGAGACTCTCAGTTGCCTCATTGCTGGATCTGTAAACTCCAGCAAGGTGGAGAACACCAATGTAGGCATCCAGGTACGTCTCATCAATGTCTTTCCACGTGTTGCCATGGACTTTTTCCCCCTCAAGGTTTGTCATAGCAATTATGACTTTTTTTAGTGACAATGGCAAAAAAAGATCAAAGCACGTCTTGATGTCACTTACTCTTGTCACAGCAAACCTCATGACCCCAGGGGTCATTTTGATGATGTTTGCAGCAGCTGTCCTTCCATGCACATCAGGAGGAACTGTGCTCCAATGGATGTTGCCACGTTTGGATTGGAATGATTCAGCAGGAGCAGCTTCAGCACCAGTGACCTCCTCTTCAGACTGATCAGTTGTGTCTGTTTGTTCCAAATGGTACTCCACATCATCTTCGTTCTCAGAGGCCTGCTCATCTCCATCGCTAAAATCCTGTGTGTCCTCTGCCTCATTTGCAGCAAAGATGTGATCCAAAGCTTCATTTACACTGAATCTTCTCCTCATTGTTGCATCCTGTGAATTGGAGATGTGTACTCTGCAAGTCACCACCTCTACACTCAAATGGCTTGACAAGCCTGGACATGTCTCCCTTTGTTTGTTCTCGCAAAAAGGCAAAGAGAAAAGCCCCCAAATGAAGCTCAAGTGGTTGGAGGAAGAGGCTGTTGGTTGATTGTGTGTTCATGATTTAATTTTTGGCAGTTTTTATTGTTTTATAATCAAAAATTTTAACCGGGTCACAAATGACCTGAACACCACAAAAGTCATTTTTTTCACCAGAGCACTTTATAATTTAGTAAAAAAAAAAAATTGATTTTACTTTGTTCAAATGGAAGTCCCTGACAAAGTCAAAAAGTTTCAACGCAAAAAACAAATGTATGAAGTACTTTTATGCATGCTAAAACTCAAAACGGAGTGGCCTAGCCAGTCTCCAGACCTAAACCCAATAGAAAATCTTTGGAGGAGCTCAAATGCCGTGTTTTTCAGCAACAGCCCAAAAACCTGGCAGATCTAGAAAAGATCTGCGTGGAGAAATGGGCCAAAATTCCTGCTGCAGTGTGTGCAAACCTGGAGAAAAACTACAGGAAATGATTGACCTCTGTAACTGCAAAGGCTACTCTACCAAATATTAACAATGATTTTCACAAGTATTCAAATACTTATTTGCAGAAGTAACACACAAATAAATTATTAAAAAATAACACATTGTGATTTCCAGATTTTTTTTAAGATTATGTCTTTCATAGTGGACATGTACCTAAGATGAAAATTTCAGACCCCTCCATGATTTCGAAGTGGAAGAACTTGCAAAGTCGCAGGGTGTTCAAATACTTAATCCTACTGATTCCCGACTTTGGATAATCATCTCAGTTATCCAATATGTATCTATGAGTTGCATGTGTGGGCTTGTGATACATGTACATGTAAGTGAGACAGTTTGTCCAGATAGTCCCATATCTGTTCATTTTAACGATATATATTTGATACAAGATTATGGTATAGTTGTAAAATATCGATTAATTACTCTAGTGCTCTCCAAAGGTCTGGATTAGTATTATTTAATCTAATTAACTGAAGTGAATTCAGCCCAAAGAAGTATTGAAGTGAAAAATCGATAGTTGTTTATGATGAAATGCTGTTTTCAAGACTTCAAAGTTACAAGTAAATTGTTTTCTTGGTAGCTAATTTCACCATATAAAAGATGCTAGCAAGAGAGCAATTTTTGACAAACTTACCAGGTACACGGCGATACCACCTCCAATTAGGAATCCCAGATAAACGTCAGCAGCGTGGTTCTTGTACTGAATGATTCTAGTCAAACCACAAATGATGGCACTTATAATAAAAGAGAAGACCAGCAGAGGCTTAAGCAGCTTGGACGAGTCTGTGAGAGTGCTGTTGAAATACATCTGTCAACACAAAAACACATATCATTTCTGATGAGTGGCTCTGCAGGCTTTCTAAAGATCATTCAAAGTCCATCCATCCATATAGGGCTGCAGAGAAGGCCTATACAGCAAATAAGCACATAGTTCACTTTGCACTTAGCTAAATCAGTCACCTGAAACATCATCAGAGTGAATCTAAACATTTTTAGTAGTAGAGAAAAATCAGCTTAACTCCAAATACAGCAGCCTGCAGTTTTCAGCTGATCTAAAGTATTGTAGGACTACAGGATGTGACAACACACTGTTGATACCACGGGGAGCATATCTGATACACCGAACTAAGTATCAAAACTAAAATATTACTTAAACATTTTTTTATTACTAAATATCTTATTAAAAACTTCCAAACAACAGCATTGACAAATTTTAAGTGCTTTCATTATTATATCATCCATCCATCCATCCATCCATCCATCCATCCATCCATCCATCCATCCATCCAACCATCCATTTATCCATTGGCTACACATCCTTATTCTTTATTAATAAAATTGGCAGTCAGTTACAAAGTGGTCACTTTTTGTTTTTCTTTTTGCAAATCCCATTTAAAGGGAACTAACAATGGAATGAGTGTGTACCGCTAACACACCGCTATCTGTTTAATGACATGCTATTTAAGCTTGACTAATAAGAAAACAAGTCTTTAAATACTTTTTTACAGCAGTCTATACTGAAGCTCCAGGAACTGAACCAGCTGCCAGGCATATGAACGAAGCACATAGAGCAGATAATAAAATACTATTTTCCTCAACTAAAAAGTGTAATTAAATCTGTCCATGGTATCTGTGTGTTTTTAGAAAGGCTCAATTACTCACTGATATGTAGACAGCAGCAAAGGATGCTAGTGTGGCATGCTGGGATGGGAAGGATTTTCTGTAACAGAACAAAACAAAAAAGAGAACAAGGGAGTCATCACTAAGGCCAAAGAAAACCAAGTATGATGCCAGGGTGTTTTGTTTCCATGGGTTCTCTCATCATTCATATTAGATATCTCCCGTCTGAGTTTCTACCTACTGTAACAACCCATCACAGACCCATAAAAAAATATCTAAGCGTGCAGCCTGTGTCTGATCCAGCCTTGTTATGGTGCATTTCAGCAGGAGCTGAGCTGGGAGCTGCAGAGGGAACGTGAACCTGTGGCCCACTTTCTCAGTGAGCTGCGTCCATGTGACCTATTTCTACCAGCTCCTCACATTTCGTCCTCTAACCAGCTTAGCTGTGTGTGCATGTGCATGTGTGTGTGGGCGTGAGTGGGCGTGGGTGGGCGTATGTGTGTGGATCCCAGCATCTTGGTGCATTCAAGCAGTTGAGTATATCCACGTGTGCCTTCATGTAATTTCCATCTGAAACATCTGTGGAATCATTAAAAATTAATACAGATGTGAAAACTGACTGCGCTGCTTCTCACAGAACTGACCTAAATTTAGAGCTGAAATCAGTCCAGCAGATTTCTTTACTACGACTCTGGTGGATGAGTCTCTGGTCTTCCGGTGAAGTATCTCTGAAGTCGATGCCTGATGGCTAACGAGCGCCTCTGGTGGCTAACAGTTAGTTTAGTACAGACAGATTTTCCTTCTCTTTCCTGTTTCTTTTAACTGAATATTGTCTAAGAGCAGTAATTCAATAATTAAAAGTGAAAAACAAATCTGCACACAAATTTACTTATTGTAAATCTCCAAATACAAGTATTTGAACTTCGTATTTAAAATAAAGATTATTTAGACTGGCATATAAAATAAGCCAACATACTGTTTAACATGACTTCTAATATAAAATAAATTATTTAAAAATCAGTCTGTCTAAAAATCTGTACTTAGTGAGGATTAACTCCGTTCAGGTTTGCCCTCCCTTAAGCAATATAGAATTGGAATTAGAGCTAACAAAGAAGGGGAAAAAAACCCTGTAAATTCACCTCATTCTAAGCTACAGTGAGAATTCCATCATGATCTAGAGGCATCAGGGTGAAATCAACAGATGTGCAGTGCAGACTGGAGAAGCTGTTGTGAAAGATGGAAATGATAAAGATGTGGCCCTCAGAAAGCTAGTTAAGACATATACTGACTAGGCAACTGAGCTAAAAAAGTGACAGATGAGTCAGCAACCACAATAATTTATTGCAGCAATAGCCATACCATACCATACCATGGTAATATATACTTGGCGTTGCTAATATACATCTATCCATCAAAAAGCAAACTTGATTTATAAAAGATAAAAAAATAAATCTAACAGGCAAATATTCCTTTCACTAAAATACATCCAGTAATAATACTATGACAGCAGTAAGCCTGGTTCTAGTTTTCCTCAGTCCATGGTTCATACCAAGCATGGTTCTGGTTCTGGTTCAAGCAGCATTCAATTTCTGGAACAAACTTCCAGAAAACTGTAAAGCTGCTGAAATACTGAATTCCTTTAAATCAAGGCTAAAAACCAATTTATTTAAAGCCTTCCATCAATAAGAACAGGAAAAAAGTTCAACTCTCCCCTCAACATGTCGTTCTTTAACACCTCTTGAATTATGAGATGTGTGTGGGTCAATGGAAGAATTATGGGCAACCATATCCCAAAATACTCTGCTGTCATGATCCCATTTAGCTGTTGCTATGGCAACTAGGATGATGCACAGATATTTGATTGGAAAATTGACTGATAAAGTAATCCAACTAAAATGGGCTGGCTTATTGGTTAAATTATTATTATCTAAACTCAGGACTATGTAATAATAATAATCAAGAAGCGCCATTCATTTCCTTTGCAGTGATTGGCTGTGGAGGTAAGGAAGATTGTAGACCTCAGCTTCTGCTGTAGAGCTAAGACGTTTCCATTGTCCGATTCAATGAACATTGAGGTATATTTGGTGTTTGAACTATTGAAAAAGACAGAAGGATTTTTAGAGGGAGTCTCAAGGAATCAATGCTCTGGTCCCCAACATACTCGACTGCCAAGTGGTCAGATGAAATACCTGTTGTTTGATCTACTTCAGCTGCTGAAATAGATCAACCAATAGAAATCCTTCCACTTTATCAAAACATTAAGTGCACTGAACTAATGAATGTGTGACATTTCTTTTGAGGAAAACTAGGGTCTGGGCATTCGGATCAGTGATGAAAAACAGAATGAAGTTAGTCAGGAGAAACATTCCAGCAGAGCTGTCACCACATCAGGTCAGTGTTAGGCATCACATCAGATCTCACCTCAATATTTTCCATCTACAAAACTGTCCCTAAATGCTCTTATGAAATGGAAAACACTGCGAAGCCAGAGCTCAGAGTATCAAAGCACAAACGTCGTCATCATTTGCAGCATGCAGCTTGAGAACCGCTGTGTTCTCTCTAAATGATGTAGGTAGGTGTGTTTCTGCATGTTTACATTAGTTTCTCATCCAATATCTCCAGCTTTTCACTTTTATCTACTCTGCTAAATGTTGCTCAGAATAACTTAAAAAAACCCCCAACAAAAACAGAGACCGTGGGTTTAACAGTAATAACATGCTCACGTCCACGCCTGGAGGGTTGATGTCCTGTTACTACTAAATGTCTCCCTGATCCAACACACCTGAATCAGATGTTTATGACCTGCTCAGTCTGCAGTGAAGTTCTCCAGGGACTTGCTGATGAACTCATGGTTTGACTCAGGTGTGTCGAAGCAAAGACACATTCAAAAGTTGCAGGACATTGGCCCTCAAGACCTCTGAGGGCCCCTTGCTCTGGATGCTTTTCTGTAACAGTTTAAACATTTATTTCATGCGTTTAATAAAAATTCTGAACTGCTGATTAATCGTGTGAGACTGATGTATTCAGAACTCAAACTGTCCCCACACGTCGGTTGATCAGTTCTTATTTAACACATTTTTTTAAAACTGTTGCAAAGGAACAAAATACATACTCCTTAATTACAGTGTCTTATAGATTTCTTTTGTCACTGAGATGTTCTTAGTTCTAGAGGTAAGTGAAAGAGATGAATGATTTTCCTCCTCACCTCCCCTGGTTTATGGCTGCAGGGTCTGCTCCTGAGCAGATATCCTCTGTCACATAGGGGTTTTTATCACAGCTGACATTCAGTGTGGTGTAGTTGGGTTTGCACACAGTGAGGAAGTAGGGTGTTGGATAGCCAGTCATTAGCTGCAGAATGTCGGTAATAAGGGCGGTCGCACAGAGGCCAAACACATGAACACCTGAGGATGAAAGGTTTGATGTGAGACAACTGTACAAGAGGTCCAAAAATCATACCTGGGATGATATTGTGAGAAAATGCAACATGAATTAGGAAGAACCAAGCGTTTATTGGTCTTAAACCAAAAACTAAGAAAGTGAGCATACCAACAAAGCGGATGGCTCGGCGAATGAAAGAGTTGAAATTGCAGCCAGCTGCGTTGATGCTAGCCTCCGTTCCACCGCCAGTCTTCCTCCGAGAAAGGCAGCAGAACAAGATGGCCTCTCCAATCATGATCTGGAGAACAATCGCTCATTTATTGCATGTTCTTCCATGTAGATGTGGTGGGTAAAGATTTTACTGAGGATGATAGCAGACTCAACATTTAGTCTTCAATGTGTTTTTTGTTACTTACTTGCTAGGCTTAATCTTTACTGTACACATTGTGGTTGGTACTGAATCATTGTTGCCTTTAATAATGTTTACATAATTTCATATCTAATCCAATTCAATAAAACTTTTGATATGGCGTCAATTCACATCATGTGCAATTATATCAAGCAACTTACAAGACAGACAGACACAACATATGATTCAATCAATCCAAGATGTTACAGTTTCATTCAAGTTATAAAACAAAGCAACTTTCATTCATTATTCCAACTGATAGAATGTTTTCTAAGTAATCCAAGCCAGTTGCATTAACTTCCCAGTGATCCGCCTCCAGAGCAAGGATGTGGGGAAAGTCAACAGTTGATTGCATCGAGCCATTAACTTAATTGAATTCTGGGCATGGTGGTGGCGCAGGGGTAAAGCGCACGACCCACGTACGAAGGACTTAGCCTATGGCCGTCATGGGTTTGGCCTGGACCGATGACCTTTGCTGCATGTCATCCACTGTTCTGTCAGATCACTATTAAAAAGAAATTTCTTGTCTTTCCATGCTTGGTGCTTGGCTGTCTGACGTGCAGTCATGGGGTGGAGGGAACTGGTTGTGTGACTGGGTGGGGGGGGGGATTGACCCCCTATATCTCCTGTGTCTCTATGGCTGACACTCCTGTGCCTTGATGACTGTCTACCAGTGTGTGGGGCGTTCACATTGCCCTGGGTCAGTGCCATATGTCTGTCTGCCTGGGGCGCTCAATGATGAGGTTCAGAGGCAAAAAGTAAGAATAAGTTCATCTAAATGTCCATTCATTCATTCATTCATAGCTCACTCTGTCTATCATTGCAATTTCAAAACACTTTATTAAAATGTGATGAACCTTTGAACTGCCACCCTCAGCCTCAGGTCATGTGAATGTCAGCTCAGTCTACAGATTCCATTTCACTTTGGAGCCCCAGCTGAGGTTGCATGTGAACTTCTGGCTGTATTATTGTGCAGTTTATGAGAGTTTATACTTCTAACTGTACCTTATAGAGTGAAATATTCTGAATAAAATAATTGTTTTAATACTGATATTTTCCCATATTCAACCATTTGGTTTTCCAAAGAAACAGGAACTCTGTGCATGTTTATGGTCTTAATACTCACAGTGATGGCTGGTCCAGCGAAGGCCAGGCTAAGCAGCATCAGCAGTGGGATGACCTCATGGTTGGGGTCAATGTAGGGCAGGCTCAGGCTGCGGTCGTGGCAGTTATACCCAGAATTCACTGGCTTGAACACATCGGTCCACTCCAGGAAGTAGAGACTGACCACAGATGAGACCAGGATGGGCAGCTATGGAGACCAGAGCCACACAGAGTTACCACACTTCCAGGTCATAAAAGCTGAAGCTTATGTAGATTTCCAGTCAATACTTTTTTTTAAGGCTGTAGCTGCTGTAATGGCCTTTTGGATCAATGAGCATGTTAATTTGATTCAATGATGCATGGAAGATTATGGATGTGACCTATGTAAAGAAAAATGGAAGATGTTGAACGGAATTAACAACTAACTTGAAATGTACCCACTGATCCTAAATATGACCACTAAACTATAATGAAAGTATATCCCTCTGATGCATGAATTATGATCCTTTGTGTCAGAATTTTTTTTCCAATTTTTAAAATTCTTTTCTTAAGGCATAAAAAAGGTAGGAAATTTTCTTTGTAAAAATAATTTTTTTGAATTTTTTTATTTTTATGTGATCAATTGTAATTTTGTCCAAATACAAAGTTGTTATTTGAAAAATACATCAGTAGTATTGTTCCTTAGGGGTTATCTGATGTCACAATATTTTTTTTACTTACAAGAGTCGTCTACAGTAGAAGGAGGGACCGGGTCGGTTCTCATGCTTTTTTGTCTGTCGGCCATATTGTATTTAACAAAAATAATTTCTTGCATTTGCAGCTGATGGCCAGTAGTTGATGGTATATTTTATGATGCATTAGTGTCCACTTCAGTGGTCTGTGTGCATTTATAACATAAAAATCCACAGGAAGCACAAGAAAATGGCTTTTAGATAGCTGTCCACTGTAGTGACCACTATGCATGAAAGGGATATTTTACATATTTAGGATTTAGAAACAACAGAGGACGAACAGTGAGACATCTGGTCAGACGTGTGGGATTAAAGCTCATCTTAACGTCTCAACACTGCACAGTTCTGTGGAGGCTATTGGAGCCAGGCATTCACACAGCTCAGCTGAGCTGCAGACAGCCTGAGAGACTATCTGCAGCTCAAAAACATCATCACACCTAACCTGTCACAGAATAAGTGGACAGGACTTTGGGAGCTGAACAGGTCGGAGGTGGTGATGGCTGTTGGCAGGAAAGATCTTCTGCAGTGGTCTGTACTGCGCTGAATCTGAAGAAACCTCTGACTGAAGATGCTCTGCCTTCCCAAGACAGTGTCAAGAACAGGATGGTCAGGGTTGTCCATTATTTTCTTGATCCTATGAAGAATCCTTTTTTGCATAAGAAGGATGGAAAGAAGACAGTCATCCTCAGAACAGAACCAGACTTCTTTATCAGGCTGTTGAGCCTTCTAATGTCCTTGGCTCTGATGCTGCTGCCCCAATAGATGAAGGCAGCAGAGATGATGCTTTCAACAACAGACTGACAGAAGATCTGCAACATTTTGCTGCAAACCTTGTACGATCTTAGCTTCCTACAGTCTGCTCTGTTCCTTCTTCTAGATGCTTCACTGTTGCGTCTCCAGTCCAGTCTGTTTTCTAGATGAACACCAAGGTATTTATATTCCTTAACCACCTCCACTTATTCTGCCATGATGGAAATAGGGTTTGATCTAACCCTGTTCCTACTGAAATCAGCAATCATCTGCTTTGTTTTGTTCACATTTAAGATGAGATGCTTGTTCCCATACCATGACACAAAGCAGTCCATCAGCTCTCTGTACTCAACCTCTTGTTCATCTCTGATTCACCCAACAACTGCAGAGTCATCAGAGTATTTCTGTAGATGACAGAAGTCGGACTTGTGCTGGGAGTCAAAATGACTCCAGCTGTGTCTAATATTAAACATAACCTTTTGTTGTAATGATAAAAGTTATACAGTAAAATATACTGTATTTTATAGTACATGTCCTTTAGTCAAACAACACACACTGCAACCAACAATATTTAATCATGTTTTCTTCATGTCAATGTCAATGTCAAATTTATTTATATAGCACCTTACAGCAGACAAGACTGCACCAAAGTGCTGTACAAAACAACAACACAAAAACAACAACACAAATGACAAAACAGAACACACATCATTTAAATGCCAGAGAGTAAAAGTGAGTTTTAAGAAGCGATTTAAAATGGTCCAGGCTGTGGGCAGATCTAATCTGGAAAGGTAAGTTATTCCATAAAACAGGAGCAGCAACAGAAAAAGCTCGATCTCCTTTCCTCTTAAGTCGAGTTCGAGGAACTGTAAGTAATAACTGATTATTTGATCGTAGCGTTCTGGACACAGACTGGAGATTTAAAAGGTCCCGAAGATAAGGGGGGGCTAACCCATTTAAAACTTTAAAAGTTAACAAAAGAATCTTAAAATCTATTCGATAAAAGACAGGCAACCAGTGTAAAGATGCCAGAGTTGGCCTTATGTGGTCATGCTTCCTGGTTCCTGTGAGAAGCCGTGCTGCTGCGTTATGGATCATTTGAAGTCGCTGAATCTGTGATTTTTCCATCCCTCTATATAAAGAGTTGCAGTAATCCAGTCGAGTTGTTATGAAGGCATGGATAAGTCTTTCAAAGTCCTTAAAACCGAAATAAGATTTAACTTTTGCTAAAAGCCGAAGGTGGTAAAAACTCGATTTAACGACAGAACTAACTTGTTTATGTAGCTTTAGAGAGCTGTCAAAAGTGAAACCAAGATTCCTAGCAGAGGTCTGATAAGAGCGAGCTAAAGAACCAAGAATCTGATCTGGATTTGTAGTCTGAAGTTTCTGACCAAATAATAGAACTTGAGTTTTGCTTTCATTGAGGTGAAGAAAGTTTTTTTCCATCCATAATTTAACTTCAGCTAAACAGTTTAGCAACAGCTGAAGAGAATCAGTTGTACCATTTTGCAATTTAAGGGGCAAATAAATCTGGATATCATCTGCAAAACAATGAAAGGAAATATTAAATTTTTGGAAAATTTTACCAAGAGGCAGTAAATACAAGATAAACAAAATGGGCCCTAAAATTGACCCTTGGGGAACACCATACTTTAATGGTCTGGCCCCAGAACAGGATTGGTCAAGATGAACAGAAAAGGTTCTGTTTTCTAAATAAGACTTGAACCATTGGAATACTGAGCCTCGCAGGCCAACACAGTGTTGTAATCTATGTAAAAGAATTTGATGATCTACAGTATCAAATGCAGAGCTCAAATCTAGAAGTAATAAAACTGCAATGTTGCCTGAATCAACTGTTAATAGGAGATCATTATACACTCGGAGCAAGGCAGATTCAGTGCTATGAGCAACTTTAAACCCAGACTGGAACTTCTCAGTTATATTATTGTCTTTTAAAAACATTTCAAGCTGAATAAAAACTAATTTCTCAAGAATTTTAGATAAGAAAGGCAATTTAGAAATGGGCCTGAAGTTTGCTAGGTCACTGGGGTCTAGATTGGATTTTTTAAGAAGAGGTTTGACCACAGCATGTTTGAGAGTAGATGGTACACAACCTGACTGCAATGAGGTATTTATCACCTTAAGAATGTAGCTGCCAAAAATCAGAAAAATGTCTTTTATCAGACGAGTAGGAAGACAGTCCAGTGGATAATTTGAAGGCCGCAGATGGTTTATAACCAACTTCAGTTCATCCATGGAAACTGGCTGAAAGTGCTCTAGAGTTGCTGGGCATTGTGGCATTCCAAGGGAATCTAAGTCTACCAGCTTATTCAAGCCTCTAAGAGCTTCAATCTTTCCTATAAAGAACATAGAGAAAGCCTCACAACGTTCAACAGAGTCTAAAGGACTTGATATAATCGAGGGATTGACCATCCTATCCAGGACATTAAAAAGGACCTGCGGCCTATGCCTATTTGAAGCTACAAAAGTAATAAAATATTTCGATTTTGCTAATTTGACAGCATTCTGATAATTAATTAAACTGTCTCTCAAAATTTGAAAGGAAACCTGAAGCTTATCTTTTTTCCACCTCCTCTCAGCGCGCCTACATTCTCGTCTAAGCGCGCGTGTGGTTTCATTAAGCCACGGCTCCAAAACTTTCTTTCTTGTAGTTGATTTAATTTTCAAAGGAGCTACAGTATTTAGAGCATTAGAGCAGATGTTGTTAAAATTTGTAACAAGAGCTTCAATATCAAGGTTATCAGTAGGGAATGTAGTAGGAGCTAAGATTGCATTCAGTTGAAGAGCAGTATCAGAGTTAATGGTACGACAAAGTAGAGGTTTAACATTGCTTGTAACCACAGGAGGTGAAATCTTGATAGAGAATAATACAGGGAAATGATCTGAAATACAAGTCTGAAAGATTTCAATGGTATCCAAACAAAGCCCATGTGATAACACCAAATCCAGAGTATGGCCCTTTGAATGTGTTGGTCCAACCACAGATTGTATAAAATCAAATGAGTCAATCAAGTCCAAAAAGTCCTTCACCAGAGGTTTATCTGGGCAGCATATGTGTATATTAAAATCACCTATAATTAAAATACGATCGTGCTCTACGACAATCCCTGCCAAAAGTTCAGAGAATTCATGAATGAAGTCCTTGTTGAACTTTGGCGGACGATAGATCACCACACACAAAATTGGTTCAGTTAATTTTAGTTCAAAAGCTTGGAGTTCAAAACTGCAAAATGATTGTATGTGTGATTGTTGACAATAAAAACTGGATTTAAAAATTGTAGCCAGACCTCCGCCTTTTCCAGTCAGTCGGGGAGAGTTTATAAAAGTACAGTTCTGAGGTAGAAGTTCAGAGAACGGGGACAACTGACCTTCTTGTAGCCAAGTTTCTGTGATGAATAAAAAATCCAAATCCCGAGAAGTGAACAGATCGTGTAGCATGAAGGTCTTGTTAGCTAGTGACCTAGCATTAAGCAACGCCAAGGAGACGGTTGATGATCCAGCTTCACAAGTTGGGGTGGAGACATCGTTCAACCGCTTGAGATTAGCCCAGTCCACATTCCTCCATTTATCCCGCCGTCGTCTGTAATAGAAAATCCTCTCCACATCCATCTGAGAGGCGCACAGACCCGGAAAGACGTGACAAATCCAACGGCGTCTTACATCCAGGAAACGAGGACACCATCCAAGTCGAGGAGAGCCGCCTCGACAGCGAAGAGATGCTAAATAAGCTTTAATCCTCACCGCCAGTCCTCCACGTTTGCCACGTCTTCTGCGGGGACGCCTTTCCGGAATGAGATGTGGACAGCTCAGCAGCTCAGCGGGGATGTCTGAGAGGAACTCGAAGCCTCGGTTTCTCGGACCCAGACCACATCCAAATTGTAAATCTACCGATGTTTTAATGTCCATGACATATTACATCCAGGATAGCCAGTCTGCATAATGAAGCCCTGAGTGAATGGTGCTGTGCTCTACAGCTGGTTCTGTCTCTAGCATACACAGCTCTCACAGACCAAACACACAGCACCACTGCTTCAGAAACAATGCACAATGATTCAAATATCAGCAGTGACCAATAATAAGGATTCAAGAATTTTTTTAAATTTTTATTTTATCGTTATTTTATTATTAATATCACTTGGAGTCACACTGCTGTGTAAGTAAACTGCCGCTAATACAGCCTGTGATAAATGTGTCAGATAAAGGCTTGTAAAGCAATCAGGTGAGTCCAAAAGGGTCACACAGCGTATGCCATACCTGTCTGAATAAAGCCCAGTCTCTTCTGGGAGAGTTCTGCTTAGCCAGGGTCAGTTTTTATTTTAATGACTGAAACTATTACAAAGATATTTCATCAGTGGCTGTTTTTATTTATAAAATCTAAAGTTGGAATGAATTCTGACTGAACACAAGTGAAACTAATTCTGACAGGGTCGCCTGGACTGAGTCACTGCCTGAGAGGAACCAAAGAGCAGAGAGAAGAAGGAAGTTCAAACCATCTCATAATAATTGGACAAGAATCATATCCCAGGCTCCAGCATCTCTATGCTGACTCTCTAACCGTGCATCCAGACAGAGGTTTAAAGACGAGCGGCAAAAGCAGAGGAGGCGGATTAGCACAGCGCCTAACTGATTAAATCATCCAGGACAGTCTCTGCTACATGGATGCTACTATTTTTTTTTATCTTACATTTCAATTTTTTTTCAATGAGTGATCTTTATAATTGAACTTGAGACACGGATTCTGTTGTGGGTCAAATTGAATCACTGATTAAAATCAAGACTAATGAGTCATGCACAGAGTATTTATGTTTACCCATCACTTCTGCTGAGTGTCCACTTAGAGTGGATGGAGTTTGTCCACGGGAACAGAAAAGGTTCCTGTCAAAAGTTGCATGAACAGCTGCTTTCTCACAGTTTCCTAGTGAAGTAAAGAGAATAGTGAGAAAGTGTGTGCGTGTGTGCATGTATATGTGTTGCGTGTGTGTGTGTGTGTGTGTGTGTGTGTGTGGTGAAATATGGTTCATAGTTGCAAGGAAACAAATAGAATTTGACATTTTTGAACTTTTTTACCCTTCAACTTGACTGCCGGTGTTCGGTTTATCTGTGCTACCCATAAATTCGTCCTACCTTGTGGTGATGCGCACATCGATGCTATGTCACATACTGTTTACTCAGCAGATTTCTTATAAATACGTCCTACCTGTGGAAGTATCATTTCATGTGTTTTATTTCATCAAAAATTACAGTAAGCTTTATTTAATTTATTTTATATATGACTTTCATTAAGCTGCTGTATTACTTCATGTTTTTAATTTACATGACATCAGCTTGTAAACATATTTATGGCTTTAGTTTGCCATCTGCAAAGTCGTAAGTCATTGTTTGGTGGTTAATCAGGACAAGTTACGTTGTTTTATGGGCTATTTTGTCCCTATATTTTAAAAATATTTTAGTTTAATTACAGTCTTTTTTTATTAAACTTTTCTAAACAGATGTTGGTAGCAATACTATGTGGGAATGAAGCTGTGTAATACTGTAGTGTAATATTAGTGTATATTAATCATATCCTATCATTTCAGGAGTGACTTGCGCATCGGTGGACACATTGTGGCTGCGCTGCATCTGAAACAGACATACAGTGTATTAATGCACAAAAAAGATCTGCGGTGATCTGTGTTTAATTTAGTTCCAATAAAACGTGTTTCCCCTGTCTTATACTGTTTTATTCTTACAAACACCTCTGTATTTAAAATATTTTTTAACAGGTAGGAAATTCTAGTAAAAGGAATTATGTAGCTTTTCATTTTAAACGGGTAGGATATTCAGATGAAGGAAGTGATCTTGTGGTTTCGTCTTGTATATAAATTCTTCCAATGCTAAGCTAAGTATAACTCCTAAGCTTCTCCCACTTCAGTCCCATCACTCAGGTAATGTTATCCAATATATTTAACATTCACACAACCCTCTATAGTTTTCTATTTGTAAACATGACGGTAGCAGTTTTGGACCAGTATCACTGACAGACTTAGCTATCTATCCGTGCTATAGGAACATCTGACAAGGTAGAACTGATAGTCAGAACACCTGTGCAAATTGACCCGAGTAGTATCTATTTAATATGTAGACGCGTGAGGGGGGAGGGGGGAGGGGGCGTTGCAAATGTGTAAAATGAACCATTTTTAATTTATATTTAGAGTGTACCTATTAAGACAAATAGAAAAAGTTTCATGCAAAAAAATATATTTTAACAATTTTTTTTTATTTGACCCGCAACATAGCAGGAGGGTTAACGCCACATTGTCAATCAAATAGTTTTCTGAAGAAAAACTCAATGTTTTCAAGTTTCAACCCACATGTGGGTTAGGATAACAGAAAGAATACCTCTGATTTCAGCAGAAACTTTCTGCAAAGCAGAAACTGTGCTGCAAATCACTGATTTTTCTAGATGTCAATCACAGAACCTTATCATAAGGCAGAAGGTGAAACCATTAACTTCCAGCTTTGACCTACTCTTAATTGCAGATTGTAAAGATATAAACAGCTTTAGTTTGCCGTCTGCAATGTCATTACTCTTGTAAATGTTTGGCTGTTAATCAGGACAAAATATGTTGTTTTGTGGGCTATTTTGTCCCTATACTTCAAAATATTTTAGTATAATTACTCTTTTTTTTTATTAAACCATGCTAAATAGATGTTGGTAGCGACACTATGTGAGATTGAATCTGTGTAATAACCATGTAATATTAGTGTATATTAATCATATCCTATCATTTCAGGAGCACAGTGACCTGCGCAGTTCAGTTCAGCCACTTTATCAAATGGCTGCATTTGAGAAAGTCTGTCATACAATGCATTAATGCGCAAAAAAGAGTTGCAGTGATTTGTCTGTGTTTAATTTAGTTCCAATAAAAACCTGTTTCCTCTGATACTGTTTTATTCTTACAAACACCTATGTATTTAAAATATTTTTTAACATGTAGAATATTCTAGTAAAAGGATTAGTGCATACATCTATAGCTTTTCATCTTGTGGTTTCGTCGTGTACATAAATTATTCCAATGCTAAGCTAAGCATAACTCCTAAGCTTCTACTTCAGTCCCGTCAGTCAAATAATGTTATCCAATATATTTAACATTAACACAACCCGCTATAGTTTTCTATTCGTAAACATGACGGTAGCAGGTTTGGACGAGTAGCACTGACAGATAGACTTAGTTATCTATCCGTGCTATGGTAGGAAAATCTGACGAAGTAGCACTGATAGTCAGAACACATGATGCCAGTTTGACTAGAGAGCTACAGGCCAGCGGTGAACTGGAGCATGAAAGCGTGTACAACGGGAGGAGGAGTGACAGTTACCACAAGCTGCATGGGATCTTTAATCCTTTTCCACTCTAATGTAAATGAAAACCCAAACTTGTCCTGCATAGAACTCATTTCCTTCATGCTTTCAGCATTCTGCAAAGATTTTTGCCTCATAGTAGGTTTGATGGCCGACGTGCTTTACTTCGTATCCCTAATGAGAGTTACAAGCACAGAACGATATTTCTTTTCTGACCTACTTTCCCTGAATTCATGCATAGAAACAGATATAGATAGGGCTGCACTGTTGCTCTATAAGGCAACCTCTGGTTATTTTAGTTGCATTTTTTAATCTCTGTTGTTTACTAAAGGTGCACAGATTATAAAGGAGACATGTTTACCATCTAACATACGTTATTGTTGTTGATTCGCTGCATGTGTTAGCCAGCCAATCTTGTATCATAATACGTCCTGAGAGCATGATGCAGTGTATTTGCAGGATAAAACAGATACCTGCACTGTGCACATCGCCATAAATATCCTGCATATTTTGTTTTGGAGGAACATCCCAGATGAAAGCAGCACGCTGAAAGAAGATATAATTGAACTCATGTTCAAAATGAATCGATTCTTTAATTACATTCTTATTAAACGGGATGTTTTTCAGCTGATATTGGAGCGCAACTAATGGATCTTTGATGCCAGTTACACAACCACGTCCCCCCTCTTTCTGCGCGGGTTAGTGGGCCACCGGTGGGTGGAAAGCAGGACTCACCTCCACAAAATAGAAGCAGGGCAACAGGCTGACGCTGTCTTTGGTCAGGACCCCCTTCTCTCTAACAGACATGATCAGGCCTCCGGATGTCCAAACGGATCCAAAATGTAACAGGGGAAAGGAAGGCGTTCTGCCGGGATCAGGAGCCCGTCATGCCGACTGGGATCCAGAAGCTCAACCCGACAGCTGCTCGGACTCCACTCCAGCGGCTCGGTTTCCGCTCGGACCAGAACCGAATCTGCGCTGGTGGGGAGCTCCGGGTCTGGTTCTGAGCATGTCGCGCTGCCAGCTGTCAGATGGAGAGCGGGGCCGCGTCGATGTATGGAGGGAGGAGAGGAGAAGCATGCGCACTGAAGAGCAGCTATGACAGCAGTCAGACTAACTCCAGGCTCACATCCTCCTGCTTTACATTACGTTTTAGCATCTTCAGATTAAAATGTAACTTTAGTAAAACATTCCATTAATTAGACAGAACGTTCAGTTATGTGTTTGCGACAGACTGGCGATCTGTCCAGTGTGTACCTTGCCTCTCGCCCGAAACGTTCGCTGGAGATAAGCACCAGTACCCCTCCCGACCCCACTAGGGACAAGGGTGTACAGAAAATGGATGGACGGATGCTGTGTTGTAAAAAAGTGTTTGCTGCCATATAGTAGCTTCTGTTTTTGTTATTCTATCACAGGGCATATATTTCATATGAATTACATTTTAACTTAGCCTGAAAATAGAAAGTTGTTTTCAAATAACACTTTTGTTCATGATTAGAAAAAAACTCTCCAAAACAACCAGTTCTGAAAGAAAGAGAAAGAAAAATAACTGTTTTAATTCAATTTACTGGGTCATTCAATGGTGCTGCGCAACAAAATCCAAAACTTTATTCCTTTTTAGGCAGAGCCAGAGCTCACTGGTAAATCACATCTAATCCATCAGATTTGTACTAAGGTGACAGAACAAACCTGAGTTGTTAGAAACTGCTTAGTTAGTTCTGGATCTTGTGCTGCTACATATCACCATACAGAACAAACTATCGCAGGCTGACGATGGCTGTTGTTTGTTATTTTAGTATTAGTCGTTATTTTCATCTGATATGAGCTCATTTTGCTCTCAGTGTTCACTTTCAGCTTCCTGTGCAGCCCAGAGTTCCATCTTCATGTCCTATCCCTAATCTTGAACGACAGGCCCACTACAGGCTGGTTTAGCGTCTTCTTCCTGGTGCATAAAGCCATCAGCTTTCTGCATTGAATCTGCAACTCTGCCATCAGGGCTATATGAGTGAGAAAACCTCCACATGTCTGTCTTCATCTTCTATCTCCACATCAGAGTGCAGAAGCTGTTTTATGTGGAGTAATGATTCTACTTTGCTTTTGATTATTTTTCTTTTCAGTCGAGACAAAGAAACACATTAGCTTGACTAGCAACAGTTGTCTGCAGAGTCTCTCCATCTCAGCAGAGTTTGTAACTACTTCAGCATAGTCATGGTAACGTTGTCCTCTTTCACTAGTCTCCCAGGTCTCTCAGGGTATGAGAACGGCCTGATCAAGGCAGATTTACTCATGGACCAGATTCCTCCCATGTCTTGATGATTTAACTGAACTCAAGGGGATGGTCAGGGCCTTAGAAGTTTTTTTTCCTCCATCCCCCAACTCTTTCTTTTTAAAACATTTTCTCTGATTGGTTGGAGTCTTTAGTTTTCATGCTATAATTGTAGCCAGGAATACCAATGAACCAGTGAATGGATTTCCAGAACCAGCTGCTGTTACACCACAATCACTGGAGACACTGACTGCACTCAGCTGATCTGTATTCTGCTCGATGTGAGGTCAGTCACCTTTAAGAGGAGTAAACATTTATGCAATTTCTTATTTTATGTTAAATATTTTTACTTTATTTTAATTTTCAAGAAATCAGTTTTCACTTTGGCATTAAATATGTTTTTTGTCAAAAAATCAAAATTTTGTTGTTTATCTTCCCTATGTAAAAAAAAAGATTCAAACTGGTAAATAGTTGTGAGAGGCATTGTGTCAGTGGAGGAGGATTAGGACCTCCAAAAAAAAAAAAAGAATTCTGAGATTAAAGTCAGAATTCTTTTTTTTTTTCGGTGGCCCTAATCCTCTTCCATAGTGGACAAACGTCTGACCATGACTGAAGGTGTTGTGACAGTAGCAACATGTGTCACTTTGCAACTTTTAACAGCTCAGCTTTCAGACTGCTAAAGGTAAAGAGACACCGCATGGCGGGAGTCCTGTTACTGCTGCTGCCATGGAGACGGGGCTGGAAACACTTCTGCCCTCTGCAAGCTCCTGCTCTATGAAATCCTAAAAGCAAAAACACCATGAGGTTATAGAAGCTTCTAATATCAGATAATTAGTTCAATAGTAAAGGTCAACTTTTAAATATTTAAAAATGTGTTTGTGTAAACTGTTATGCACTTGGAATCAATAAAAAGTACTTGGCTTATCAAATGTAAATCCTAGTTTAACAACCATATAAGAATACAACCAATAAATACATACAAGAGAGGGCCTCCTTAATGAAACATATCCATAAGCTTAAATATAAAATTAAAGCCTCCAACACACGAATGCTAAGGACTGCATGTGTAAAGAGAAAAGAATGTTCTCTCACCTTTCTACCTGTCCATAACTTCCCATTAGTTAGAATTATACATAAACTGGAGTTTAACATAAGATAATAAGTGTAGCTTTATTAAACTTTAATGTGTGGCTTGTTGAGAGATGGACTATACTCCAACATGTTGGGTTTTATTTTTGGGGTTATTGTTGTCCTTGGGTTGGGTGCAGGGTTTATTTTACACTTACATCACAGGAACCCTCCAGACAGACGTGATGGACATGCGCATGCGCTGTAGCAGCAAAGCTCCCTTCCACATGAGCAGGTGCAGGGCAGCTGAAAGGCAGAGGAAGGGGGCTCAGAGTGATGGAGCAGGCTGAACACTGCTGACTCTGTGTCCGTGTGCGCGCGCGTGTGTGTGTGTGTGTGTGAGACTGACTAGATGGTGAAGCAGCAGAAAACCACTGGCTGCTGTCTGGCTTCGGGAAGGCTGAACAGCACTGGGAGCAGACTCTTCTGCTCTGCTCTGTGTCTGAAGTAATATCACCCAGGCAGCGGAGCTACAGGAAGGTAACGAACCATCTAACTCCTGGAATGTAGATTTTACTGTGAGGCTCACAAACCTGAACTTATCTCACTGTTAGTTAAACTACTGTAGCTCCTTCTTCAGTTCAACAACTGCAGCCACATAATGCTCTTCTGTTTCTTTAAATAAGTGGGCAAAGATTCACAATGTAATCTAAAATCCAAAATATGGATCAAAACCTTAATGATTCAAGTTTTGAGATTGTTGATTCTAAAGGATCTTAAGATAAGATAAGATAAGATAAGATAAGATAAGATAAGATAAGATAAGATAAGAGCCATGGGGTGAGATAATGATGTCTCAGTGCTGACAAATTTCTGCAAAGTGAAACAGCTGTACTAACAAGTGACATCTGAAATGAGGGACAAAAGAACATGACATCAAAGTGTAAATAAATAGAAACTGTTTCACATTCTAAGACAATACAACTTCATGGGTGTCGTGTGAAATAAAGCAACTAAACAATCAAAACTAGGTAGATGGAGCAAATGATAAAATAGGAAAAAAAGAACCTTTAACCCGTCAAAGAAATTAATGTTTATCATGATTTCATAAGAAAGATTTTCTTAAAACAGTTGCTTTCCCAACAAATATACATTGTTGGGAATGTATGTTGGTATAAAGTATGTATACTTTATACATAATTTGTAAACAGTACATGAGACAGGCCCTGCAGGATCATTTATGCCTCTTTCATTACGCTGCCGTTATAAACTGCAAGAAGATGGGCTGAATATTCAACACAGTTATCTTCAAGGACATTTTCACTGTGTTTACAAGTCTACTTTTATATTCCTATAGCAAGGCTCTAACAGAAGCAGTAGTAACTAGAAGTAGTTAAAAGTTTGAACATGCTGAGGCAGGTATTCCAGCCTCAGCATGTTTAGATTTTCATACAATAGTAGCAGAATCTTCAAGTTGTTAATAAGTGAATTAAACATCTATGTTTAACTGTCCAAACACAGTCATGACATGCTTTCAGGCTTCAGTGTTGATGACTGACCACAGTTTTAATGAGAGTTGTATGACCAAGATCCAACATCTAGGATTCTGGTGCTTAGTAAGGTTGAATTGAGAAATGCTTTCGTAAATCAGTCAGTCCTGAAACTAAACATGGAACATTAGGCAGAGTAGAATGCCATCATATGCTCATCCTACAATCTGCACTTTTGATTCTGATTGTGTTTGTGAGGAAAACAGGGCTGTGATGCAAGATGCACTCTCACTAGTTCTCACTGTAAAGGAATATTGCATCATACTCGCATCATATTATATTGTATTGCATTGCATCCTATCACATCATATTGTATCATAAAGATTGACTTTGTTTTCATTGTTCAGCTACTGATTTTAACTTTTTCTAATCCATTATCCTCTCTTAATGTTGCTATCTTTAATTCCTTAAATTCTCCCTGTCAGTCCTCATTTGATTCATTCTTCATTAGTTTTAAAGATTTTTCTTTCCACTAATGTGCCATTTGAGTAGCCTAGTAAACCCAGTTCTTTTTTTACACAAGTCCAGACGGTCTGGACCCTCAGTTGGTGGCAAACGATTACTTTCTGGATACGTGACCTGTGTTGAGGTTTTACCCAATTACGAACGTTTGTCTGCGACGTATGTAATGCGCCATTTCACCACTATGAAGCTAACTGGAAATTGCCTGCACTGTGTGGCAAGCCGTTTTAACATAAATTTGGTTTCGTCTGACTATCCGTAATTACACTCTAGATATCTAAAAATGTATTTTGACTAGACAAAATTACATTTTGAATATCCAGAATGGTAATTTAAGATATCTGTATTTACATTCTGACTAGTAATAATAATAATTCAAGATATCTTCAATTACATTTTGACGAATCAAAATCCCTTTCAAGATATCTCAAACCCGTTATTTGACGGGACACATCCGTAATTACAATTTAAGATATCTTGAACTTAATTATGACTAGTCAAAATTACAATTTTAGATATCTGAATTAAGAATTGGTGGAAGGCCCTTTGTGCTGTCCAAACAGTTACCTGCAGAATATTTCTGTTTCCTGCACAAAATTGTCAGTAAATGCCACAACGTAGAAAGAACTTGGTAATGTTGGATATGCAGAGAACGCAAAACTTCATCAACTATAAGACTGCTTCTCAAATCTGCAAAGAATTTCCTGTTTATTCATTTCCAACAAACCGAATGCACTTAAAAACAACTTTGAAACTTTAAAATTGCTATTGTCAAAGCATTTTCAACATGAAAGTTGTGCATTTTCAAACATCTGTTTTCGTTTTTGTATTTGTCATTGTTTTATTAAACTTTCAAATTGCCACGTAAATCAGATACGTTTTGACTATACAGAATACATATTCAAGATATCAGTAATGTCATTCTGATTATTATGATTTAAACTTGTGAGTGTGTGTCCTTGATAAGCGTCTCAACACTATTCAGAATGTTAATTTAATATATCTTAAATAGAAAAGCTGTGTAATTCAAGATATGTCTAATTAATTTATAATTCATCTCCTATCCAAAAATACATTTAAGATATCATGTATTATGTTGTCATTCGAGATATCGTTGGTTAGAATTATGACTAGTCAAAACTAAAATTGCGATATCTTGAATTTACTTTATGACTAGTCATAATTTAATTGTAGATATCTGAAATGCGTATTTCAGATAGTCAGTAATTCATTGTTGATATCTTGAATTGAAGTCTCCATACAAGTCAATGGTAAATCTGACGTCATTTCGACTAGTCAGAATGTAGTTAGAGATATCTTAAATCGCTAAAACGTCTAGTCATAAAACAATTTGAGATATGTGGAATGTAAGGGCGGTACAATCAAATTTATGTTAAAACGGCTTGCCATAGCTCCAGTGTCGTAATTTTAGGAAAGGAATTTTGACTCGTCAAAATATAATTGAAGATATCTTGAATTATTATTCCTACTAGTCAGAATGTAAATGCTGATATCTTAAATTACCATTCCAGATATTCAAAAGGTAATTTTGTCTAGTCAAAATGCATTTTTAGATATCTAGAATGTAATTACGGATAGTCAGACGAAACCAAATTTATGTTAAAACGGCTTGCCACAGTCCTCCAGCGTGAAGACAGAAGAGCTGATCTGAACCAGGTGGCTGTTAATGTTAGTTTAATATCTAGTCTGGATTGGGATTATGTAGCTTTTCATTTTAAACGGGTAGGATATTCAGATGAAGGAAGTGATCTTGTGGTTTCGTCTTGTATATAAATTCTTCCAATGCTAAGCTAAGTATAACTCCTAAGCTTCTCCCACTTCAGTCCCATCACTCAAGTAATGTTATCCAATATATTTAACATTAACACAGCCCTTTATAGTTTTCTATTTGTAAACATAACGGTAGCAGTTTTGGACGCGTAGCACTGACGGATAGACTTAGCTATCTATCCGTGCTACGGTAGGAAAATCTGATGAGGTAGCACTGATAGTCAGAACACCTGTCGAATCATTTGCTTTGTGAAATTAAGTACCTCCCTAATGTCTCGCTTGTGACCAGACTCTGGTCACCAGAGTTTTGTCGTCATGTTTACACACAGTCCCCCCCAGTCCTCTTTACACACACGCCCACGCACGCCAACATGTGAACTTTGCCAGGCAAAAACGTGGCCCACTGCAACTCTTTGCTTTATTAAAGCAGTGTAAAAAGAAAATAACTAACAATATATATTTTTTCATTATATAAAAAAAAACAACTCTGAAATCTATGTTTGGAGAAGAGTCAGACTTGCCTGCAGTTTAGTTGCAGATGAAGTGATCAGATCAGGGTGCGATCAGGCAGAATCGGTTTGTTCTCATTATCTGTTGATGACATCTAGTGGAAGAGAGGCAGAACTACAGCCTGACTTTGTATATATTTTCCATTAGACAGAAGTGAATTGATTTCGGACTGCTTGGTGTGATTTTTGAGTTCCTTGTCTTATATAATCATGTACATTTGAGGCATATGAAGTCATCACCCTCCACATCCATTCATGGTTAATCTACAGTTAGCTCAAAGTTATTCATACCCCTGGCAGATTTAGATTGAAAGATATTTTCATTCACACATGAAGTTTATATGTGATTGAACACTCAATTACATATAAACATTTACTTTACCTTTACCTTTTTTTAAATAATTTGTTTAAAACAGTAATTTAGATCAAAGTAACCAAGTCTCAGTTATTGCTTTTAGCTGCCTGATGTGAATCCACCAATCCATTTATTTTATGCAATGAATGAATAAATGACTGAATGAATAAAATGACTGTTTTTACAGCAACACTGTGAAAACACAAAATTATTTTCATTTAGGGATTACTGTGTTTTCTTTTCATGATTAAAAAAATGATCTGACATAGCATCTTTTTAACTTTCTGTATAGCTCCTTTAAGTTTCTTCTGATTTCTTTGCAGTTTTTGCTGACAAGAGGAATATGCCTCCTAAACACGTTAGTAGGAAAGAGCAGAGGAAACTGTATGCCTCATTGGCATATGAGGTAAGAAGATCAAGACTGACATTATTTCTGTAAAAGTGCCAAATGTTTACTATTTGTCTGAACAATTCTAATAAACCATCATCAACCAAACTGGCCTTGGGCCTGGAAGATTACTAGATTTGTATGTTTGACTAAAAATGATCACGATGTTGTAAAAGCAAAGGCATCTCAACCAGTATCAGTTTTGGACTGTAAACTATAGAAGTGACCAACTGGAAAATAGTCCAGATTACATCGTGCCTATTTTAACTACATATACCCAAAACAAAGCATCTCTGACTTTCTCACACGAAAACATCCACCCTAGCATTTTGATTAGAGTTGACTCCAGGTATTAGTGAGGTCAGTGATCACAAATGCTTGCTGACAGCCTGAGACCCCTCTAAAACAGCTTTGAACTGTTAAACCGGGTCCACTCTATATGGTTAGGTCCAAAGTCAGTCATACCCCTGGCAGATTTAGATTAAATCTATCAGTGAGAATGTATTACTGTTCTTCTGGAGAGTTATGCTATATCTTTTGTCCCATTGGTATAATCCCAAGTAAGAAGCTAGACATGTCTTAGGAAAATGGATTCTGTGTGTAACACAATAATGTGATAGCGGACCTGTAGTATAAGTGTTTGGAGTTAAATGAGGCCTCTGGCTTTTCTGATTTGGCTTGGTGACTTTAGCATGTGGAGATGACATAATGGGTTCTTCTGGAAAGTTTCCCAACCCTTCAATATCACTGCCTAGCCTTCATGCCACAATAATTTTTATTCAAGAAAACTGGCCTGTAGGAAGAGTCTTCACTTCACTGGGTTGGATGAAAGATGCAGCATAAATTTGTTATGAAGTATGACATGCCAGATACGTTATGACTGCTCGAAGCATGCAACTTTGATGTTTTCCCTTGCATTGCCTTGCCTTTTAATAAGCGATTTTTATTTATATGCAATGGTGGAATCAAATCCTAAAAGCTGAACTTAGCATGCCTGCAGAAATGCTCTAGATTTTTCCCAGTTTTTGCAATGTCTAGTACCTATTTTGCATGTTAAACTGATTTTCTTTGTCAAACAGAATGCACACAGCATAACGATTCATTAGTAGGAACATAACTTAGATGTAAACTAACAGATGCAAGTTCATTACTAAACTAAAGTCATTCCAAGAGTAATGGTGTGTTCCAGTTACCTGCGCTGGGTACTCAGAGTTAGGTGTGAATCAGACCTGCGGTAACAACATTGTACTGTAGTCAAGAAGTACAACATTGTAGTCAAGAAGTCATAATTTCAACATGGCATAAACATTGTTTGCAATAGTTCTACTTTTGGAATGACAGTGTTTGGAGTCACACAGATGATCCATGAAAAAATATCAAGCTCCTCTGCATCCTTCCTGCGGTCATACTGCCATCTGCAGCAATACACCACTTCCTGTCAGAAGAACCAATCAGAACCAAGAGGAGGGTCTTAGCTCTGTCAATCATGTACGCATGGCTTGGTATATGCAACGTGCATATGCTCAAGATTGATGGTTTCCTGCAGCTACTACTGGTGGACAAACAAATCACTGTTACAGAAAAAGTGTTTGTCCACCATCATCGGTGGCCATGCTAACGGCTGGCTCTGCTGTGGGAAAGGAGCTGTAGCTCAGCTCAGCAGAGAGCAAAGAGGAGGAGGGGAGGAGGGAAGGGGAGAAGAAGGAGGGGGAGCAGTACAAGAATGATTGACAGTGTTAATACCCTCCTCCTGGCTCTAATTGGTTGGGAGGCAGACTGGTAGGGCTCTAATTCGTAGGGAGAAGGCATTTTCACATCTTAGATTTTTCACAGATTATCTGTCTCACTGTTGGGGCATTCTGACAAAACTGTCATATTACAGTTAAAAATATATTAGAAGTTACCTTGTAACTTGTAATAAGATGTGAAAATGCAAAACAAAGACTCACCACTAAACTGGTGTGACCCTGTGTAGACACCAGGTGGGATATCCAGGCCTCCCACCTCCCACATCATGCATAAACAAATACCTCTGATGTTTCCCCACCTTTACATAAGAGTCGTTACTTGTAGTTGTCTGCGGGTAACCACCTGACTCAACACTGATTTGTCTTTCTGTCTGTGTCCCTGGCCCCTTGTATGTGGAAAATGAGAGAAAGCATGGAATGCAGTCAGACTTTAGTGATCCAGCAGCATAAATAGGGTCAGTGCAGTAGCTAAATGGAACCATGAAAAGGTTCTTATATAGCACATTATTTATGCAAATAGCTAAAAGTTTTGACTAAATCCACAAAATATATCCTGGACTGGTCCATGAAATTAGTATTAGTCTACAACACAAAATGCTACAGATAATGGCACAGTGATTGTACAGTGACCATCTTTTTTTCTGATCCCTACAATGATGTCACCATATGGACCATGCAGGATTTTATGGCTCTGTTCTTTGCAGGGAAATTGAAAGAAATGGTATAAACATAATTTAATTTTCCAGATTCTTAGTGCAAGAACATTTGTCATTTTCCACAGGTTCCACAATAATTCATACTCATGAAAATATTCTGACTGTACAAAATAAACATAAACTTTGACACATTATTTAATAGCTGCTGGGATTCCCGTCATGTTACGCACCCTCTTGCCTTTAAAAACCTTTCTTCAAAAAAACAATGCTCTCAGGAGATTGGGAGTGTCATGATCTGTGTTTTTCCTTGTTTATTTAGAGTTTTCTGTGTCGTTAAGTCTCTTCGTTGTCCTGTCCTCCCCTTGATTGTTCCCAGGTGTGTCTCGTCTCTGTGATTACCCTCCCGTGTATTTAACTCCACCTGTGTTCCTTGTTCGTCGTCGGGTCCTCGTCTATGTCTAGTCAGTTCGTCGTCAGTGTTTCCTTGTGCCTGCTGTTCGTTGTTTTGACTGGCTTTCCGTAATTAAAACATCATATTCATCATACCTGGGTCCGCTGCATCTGCCTCACCACTCTCACCACCCGCACTTCCTGACAGAAGGACCCGACCATACCGAACGGTGAGAATGCAGCATATGGCCCAGCACGACCAGGAGGCATGGTTCCAGCAGCAGTTGGAGTTGGCTCAGCGGGATCTCTACAAGGACGTAGAGATCCTGCCATCTCCGCTGCTGCTGGAGGAGATGGGACTGGACTCAGACTATACCCTGGCATTTAGAAGATGTCAGATCCCACCAGTCACCACCCCAAAGCCCTCCGGATTCGGCCCCCGCCGTTACTCACGCCGGGGGAGACAGCGACGTGAGCCGCCGGTGAACCCGGCCCCTCGTCACCTTCCGGATCCGTCACCTCCGCTGTCAGCCCGGAGACGGCGACGTGAGCCGCCGGCAGACCCGGCCCCTCGTCGCTCTCCGGAGCCGCCACCTCCACGGTCAGCCCGGAGACAGCGACGTGAGCCGCCGGTGGACCCGGCCCCTCGTCGCCTTCCGGAGCTGTCGCCCCCGCAGCCGTTTCCAAGGCTTCGCTGCGGCTCGCCCCCGGAGCCCGTTCCGAGGCTTCGCTGCGGCTCGCAGCCGCTTCCGAGGCTTCGCTGCGGCTCGCAGCCGCTTCCGAGGCTTCGCTGCGGCTCGCCCCCGCAGCCGTTTCCAAGGCTTCGCTGCGGCTCGCCCCCGGAGCCCGTTCCGAGGCTTCGCTGCGGCTCGCAGCCGCTTCCGAGGCTTCGCTGCGGCTCGCCCCCGCAGCCGCTTCCGAGGCTTCGCTGCGGTTCGCCCCCGCAGCCGGGACCGAGGCTCCGCTCCGGCTCACCTCCAGCCGGCGCACCCGAGGCCGAATCAGCCGGCGTTCCAGCCGGCGCACCCGAGGCCGAATCAGCCGGCGTTCCAGCCGGCGCACCCGAGGCCGAATCAGCCGGCGTTCCCGCCGAGACCCCGACTCCCGAGACTCTCTACGTTCCCTCCGAGACCCCGACTCCCGAGACCCCCTGTGTTCCGACCGAGACCCCCTGTGTTCCAACCGAGACCCTCTACGTTCCTTCCGGGACCCCGACTCCCGAGACCCTCTGCGTTCCTCCTGAGACCCTGACCCTCTGTGTTCCTCCTGAGACCCCGACTCCCTGTGTTCCTCCAGAGACTCCCTGCGTTCCTCCCGAGACCCCGACTCCCGAGACCCCCAGTGTTCCGACCGAGACTCCCTGCGTTCCTACCGAGACTCCCTGCGTTCCGACTCAGACTCCCAGCGTTCCACCCGAGACCCTGACCTCCAGCGTTCCACCCGAGACCCTGACCTCCAGCGTTCCACCCGAGACTCTGACCTCCAGCGTTCCACCCGAGACTCTGACCTCCAGCGTTCCACCCGAGACCCTGACCTCCAGCGTTCCTCCAGAGACCCTGACCTCCTGCGTTCCTCCAGAGACCCTGACCCTCTGCGTTCCCTCCAAGACCCTGACCCTCTGCGTTCCCTCCGAGACCCTGACCCTCTGCGTTCCCTCCGAGACCCTGACCCCCGAGACCTTGACTCCCGAGACCCCGAGGACCAAGACCCCCTGCGTTCCTCACAAGACTCCCAGTGTTCCGACTCAGACCCCCGGCGTTCCCACCGAGACCCCCTGTGCTCCACCAGAGACCCTGCCTCGGGGGGCTCATCATCGCCACCTCCCGGGCCGCGGACAGCCGCTGGACCGCCTCCTGGGGTCCCGCCTCCGTGGTTCCCGCCTCCAGCGCCGCGGACGGCCGCCGGACCGCCTCCGTGGTTCCCGCCTCCAGCGCCGCGGACGGCCGCCGGACCGCCTCCGTGGTTCCCGCCTCCAGCCCCGCGGACGGCCGCCGGACCGCCTCCGTGGTTTCCGCCTCCAGCGCCGCGGACGGCCGCCGGACCGCCTCCGTGTTTCCCGCCTCCAGCGCCGCGGACGGCCGCCGGACCGCCTCTGTGGTTCCCGCCTCCAGCGCCGCGGACGGCCGCCGGACCGCCTCCGTGGTTCCCGCCGCCGCGGACGACCGCCGGACCACCTCCGTGGTTCCCGCCTCCTTTGCCTCCGCCCACCCTGTGGGTAGTTTTTTGTTGTTTTTGGACTCTTGGCCCTTCTTGTTTTTCCGCCCACGATGGTGGGTTGTTTTTTTTTTTTTTGTTGGTTTGGACTCTGGCCCGCCGTCCGGCACCCCTCCACCCACCCTTGCTGGGTTTTTTTGGTTGTTTTTTTTTTCTTGGGCGTCTGGTAGCCGCCCTTGAGGGGGGGGTACTGTCATGATCTGTGTTTTTCCTTGTTTATTTAGAGTTTTCTGTGTCGTTAAGTCTCTTCGTTGTCCTGTCCTCCCCTTGATTGTTCCCAGGTGTGTCTCGTCTCTGTGATTACCCTCCCGTGTATTTAACTCCACCTGTGTTCCTTGTTCGTCGTCGGGTCCTCGTCTATGTCTAGTCAGTTCGTCGTCAGTGTTTCCTTGTGCCTGCTGTTCGTTGTTTTGACTGGCTTTCCGTAATTAAAACATCATATTCATCATACCTGGGTCCGCTGCATCTGCCTCACCACTCTCACCACCCGCACTTCCTGACAGGGAGACAATGGAGTCCTGGTATTTGTGGTGGTTGCAGCCACCTGTGAATAGCAAAAATCTGCAAATACTTGAGACCCTCTCTAAAAATGACTAATTTAATAACTTATATAAGTTATAACCTTCTACTTTAATAGATAGTAATAAGCACTACCTATAAGCTAGTAGTAAGCACACTATCATTACCTGAAGTTATTATTTTTGGACCTAAAGAGGAGCAATCTAGAGTCAATGTACAGCTTAAGTTATTAAAACTAAAACCTAGCTATCAGGCCTGAAACCTGGGAGTAGTGATGGACTCTGACCTGAACCTTCAGTGCCACATAAAGACAGTTACAAAGTCGGCCTTCTATCACTTGAAGAACATCTTCAGGATTAGAGGACTAATGTCTCAGCAAGATCTAGAGAAACTCATCCATGTGTTTATCTTCAGTTGCATTGATTACTGCAACAGCGTCTTCACGGGTCTGTCCAACAAATAGAATACAATAGAATAGACTAGAATAGAATAGAATAGAAGTACTTTATTCATCCCAGCAGGGAAATTACTTCGCAGTTACAGCATAGAGACAAGACAAGACAAGAGACAAGACACGCTAAACACTCCGGGTGTTTAGTCTGGAGTTTGGCTGTGTCAGAGCTGATGACGTCACAGGCCACCGCTGCATCAGCTGATGGAGGAATGTAAACAGCGATCAAAGTGGCGGACGTAAACTCCCTCGGTAAATAACACGGCCGAATTCCCACAGCCAGAAGTTCAATGTCTGGGCTACAATCTGTTCCTTCACGTTAACATGACCGGGATTACACCACCTCTCACTCACATAAGTGCAATCCCGCCGCCCCTCTTCTTCCGACTCTTGGAAAAGTCCCTTTCCCCTGCCCCCCGCACCAAGGAAAATCCAGGAACCTCCACGCTGTAGTCCGGAATAAGCGAGTGCAGCCAGGTTTCCGTGAAACAGAAGATACTGCACTCCCTGTACTCCTTCTGGGTCCTAACCAGCGCCGTGAGTTCGTCTGTCCAATTTACCAAAGACCTCACGTTCCCCACAATAATCGCCGGTAACGCTGGCCTGCGCCGTCTCTTCTTCTACCTCCGTTTAACTCCAGACCCGCAGCTCCATTGTCTCCTCCGTAACTCCCCCGGAACCACAGGCCCGTCTCCGGGCAGCAGCAGAGGCCCACACAGCGCAATCAGCCGTTCACGCGAGCAAACAATGCCGCTACACCGCTCGGCGAGGTTCTCCACCACCAAGAGTATAAAAAGTAGCAGACGAACACAGAACATCGACAGAACCACATCCAGCCATTGTGGAAAGCCCAACTGATGATCCATGGGTTCTTCAAGCATGGATCATTAATCGGTTACAGCAAATATACACAGATTAACACACACGACGGGAGCTGCGTCTGCAGGCAGCGAGCTGCGCCGGCGCCATCTTGACGATCAAACAAAATCAATCAAACAGCTGCAGCTGATCCAGAATGCTGCTGCTTGCGTTCTCACTAAAACCTGGAAGATAGAGCACATAACACCAGTTTTAAAGTCCCTCCACTGGCTCCCTGTAGCTCAGAAAATAGACTTTAATATACTGTTGCTAGTTTATAAATCACTGAACGGCTTAGCACCACAAGCCGTTCAGTATTAAAGATATTAAAGATCTGCTGTTGTTGTATCAACCTTCCAGACCTCTCAGGTCTTCTGGTTCTGCTCTGCATTCCCAGAACCAGAACCAAACATGAAGAAGCACCATTCAGCTTCTATGCACCACAAATCTGGAACAAACGTCCAGAAAACTGTAAAACAGCTGAAACACTGAGTTCCTTTAAATCTCGACTGAAAACCCAGCCGTTCAGAGTTGTATTTGAAACGTAAGCAATTAAGAATTTAATGATGGAACTTGACTTAATGTCATGTTTTGATTGTTGATTCTATGTTGCATGGCTTTGTGTTTTTGTGTTTATGATGTCAAGCACCTTGAAATGTCTTGCTGCTAAAATGTGCTATACAAATAAATATATATATTTTTTTCCATTTTTTTCTCCGAAGAGTTTTTGCGGAGCTAGTGGCTCCTATTTTTTGCGACAGCAGGCAGATAGGAAGGTGGGCGAGGACATGCGGCAAAGGTCGCTGGGACGGGGAGTCGAACCAGCGACATCTGCGTCGAGAACTAAGGCCTCCAAACGTGGGGCGTGCTAACCACAGCATGCCCCTATACAAATAAAATTTGATTGATTGATATTACTAAATCGCCCTGCGACAGACTGGCGACCTGTCCAGGGTGTACCCCGCCTCCCGCCTGGAACGTAGCTGGAGATAGGCACCAGCAACCCTCCCGACCCCATTAGGGACAAGGGTGCACGGAAAATGGATGGATGGATGGATATTACTAAATCTACAAATCTATTGTAGATTGTAGGTCAGATTGTCTGCACCAGATTTAGCTGGTGCAAAGTGTCAAGATTCTCGGTTTTGGGTTGAGATTTTGTTTTTTTGGGTGTTTCTGTTTTATCTAGTTATTCCTTATTTCAGCTTCCCTCGTAGTGTTTCTTCTTTTCTTATCTTGTTACTTTAAGTTTAGTTATTCTTTTATGTTTGAATCTTTGTCCATCTTTCTTTAGTGATTCTAGTTAGGTTATTTCTTTGTTTAGTCCTTCTAGCTGCTCTAGCTCTGTGTACCTAGTTATTATTTTTAAATCAGTCTTCTTTCTGTTTCTTTCATAGCTTCCCCTCATGTCTTTGTCTCTTTCTAGTTTGTCATGTTTTTCATGTTAGAATTATTTCCAACTCTCTTATGTTACTTCCATCACTCTTTTGTGTTCCACTGTATATCTATGTAGTTTTCCTGTGCCACCCTTTCCCCACCCCTCAGTCTGGCTCCTGCTCACCACTCTCACCTTCGATCAATTAGCTCACCAGCCCCGGTTTTGTCTAGCTCTCAACCTCCCGGTATTTAAGCCTCTCATTCTCTCCCACTACTCTTCAGATCACCTCAGCTCACTCTGCGTAGGGTGACCAGACGTCCTCTTTTTCCCGGACATGTCCTACTTTTCAGACCTAAAAAGATGTCCGGGGGGAATTTACAAATCGTCCGGGATTTTGGTCAACTGCCTCAAAACACATTACATAGCTTAAGGCACTGCGCACGGCGCTGCGTGTCACGTAATCCCTGAGCCGCGTCAGTGCGGGCAGCCCTCCCCCCCCCCCCCGTCCCCGCTCTAAGGTGTTTTGCCCCCCGCTGCAGGTTCTCCTGACTTTCCCAACACCCACCCCCCCACCCCCGCTCCAAGGTGTTCTGGCTTCACCCCCCCACCTCTTTTGGTTTCATGTTTTGCTGCTACCTTGGATATTCTGTTTTTGTAAGTGTTCAGTATCATTTCATGAAATCATCCAACTCAGCTGCTGCCTCTGCCTCTCTGCAGGGTCCACACTCCAACAACCAACATCATGACACAAAGCATCTAAAATGATGATACATTTCATTTTCAATTCAATACATTGACTGTGCTAATAGTTTAAAATTATTTACCACAATAACTGTGTTGAATTATTAGCACAGTTATTGTGTTGAATTCAACATAAAATGTGTTGTCCGTCTTGCGTTAGGAGACATTAGTGAAAGTGGCAGATGGACTGAACGGGAAGTGGCCCCTAACTCCCGCGCTGCTCAAAGGCCCTGTACAACCTGGAGACTTCTCTGGACAGATCCTTTATTCTGCAGCGGAGGATTTGACAGGAAGCTTTGTGTGATCCAGATTCATGTGACATCTCCAGTTGTGTCTCTGTCTATCAATCTGTCCGCTTTCCGTTCACCTGGAAGTGAACTCCTCCTCCCTCACTCATACACGAGGCTGTTCACGTATCTCTCTCCCTCTCTCTTTCGTCTTCTCTCTCTGTCTGTCTGTCTCTCTGTTTCCTCCCTCCCTCTCTCCGTCTCACACTCTGTGCTGAAGAGCACCAGGAGCTGTGAGCAGAGGAAGCGGGAATAACGCGGCTCCTCGCGAGCAGCAGAGCCGTTATGAGCGGGTCAGCGCCTCTCAGCTCTGCCACCGGCTAGCACCGGGAGGAGAGGAGGAGGCGGAGGGAGGAAACCGCAATAAAGGGGTTTCTAAATAAATGTCTTTCGCTGTCCATCTGCATCATGCTGTACTTCCAGCTGGTGATCATGGCCGGGACCATCATGCTGGCCTACTACTTCGAGTACACGGACACCTTCACCGTGCACGTGCAGGGCTTCTTCTGCTACGACACGTCCTACACCAAGCCGTATCTGGGGCCGGAGGACAGCAGCGCCGTCCCGCCCATCCTGCTGTACGCCGTGGTGGCCGGGCTGCCCACGCTGTTGGTGAGTCCACCTCGCTGCTGTCTCATTCATTACAATAAATGAGGAATGTCATTTATTGTCAGCATGTCTGAACTGCTGGTTTCTCCCCTGAATGGGTAAAAATTGCAGATAGCCCACTGCTCATCTCCTCACGATGGGGCTTCATGGAAGCAGCAGAGTTTACTGGCTTTGTAAAACCTGCCTGAAAATGTGCAAGGAAGGCTATAAGGTTTAGCTTATGGAAAAAGGAATAAGGACCTTTTTTATTACATGTAAGTAATATAACGTTCCTCCCGAAAGTTAGTTATCCTGCACAACTGGTAGCTCACAGATGCCCATCTGCGTTAAAGTCAGTCAGAGGTTAATGTCAGAAATCAGAACGTTACAAATCTGTGAATAAAGTCAGAATTCTAAGAAAATGTTTGAACTCTGACAAGAAAAAGTCAAATCTGTGATTAAAGACAGAATTCTTTATTTTTTCAGTGCTCATTATCGTATGCTGTAACAAAATGTTGTTTTTTTCAGATGAATTAAACAACACCAAAACTAAATTTAGTGATATAGAAGGAACCATGAATTATCAAGAGTATCTCAAACAAGTCATTCAACAAGCGAAGAAACCTCGATCTTTACAGAATAAATGTAAACTAACAGACTTGTTGAGTCCAAAGACTACACTGACGCTACAGAGCATTTATATTTGAAATAAAAAGGCCTGCTTTTGACTTTATCATCATTCAGTTCTGAAATATAAGATCTAATTCATTTCTAACTTTTAATGTAAACAGTAGGTGTGAACTATGATTTGAGTATTTTCCCTTTTCCTGTACCAGAAATGTCTTAATTGAGAACAAAGTGGAAAAAAAGTCTTGCACGAACTTGACAAATCAGAACAATTCTGAATATTCATTAATAAACAGTTTAGTGGCAAATGTCAAATCAAATAGAGGAGGTGAGTCATCCTGCAGAATAAGGAATTCCCTTTGTTGTGTGAAGATCTGGATAATACTCACAGTGACAGCATCTTGTGAAAGAGTATCAACCAGACTGAAGTCAGTTTGCTGCACTGAGAAAACAAGATCAAGAGCTGGATAAGAACTAATCCATCTGAAGGATGGCTGTTGCTCATTAACTATTGAGCCCTATTCAATTCATTCATTCATAAAAATACTACAGGATTGACAAGCTACCATATTACAACAGTGTCATCATCTGTGTGAATGTCTGGTGTGAATCCTCTTTCTATGCCCTGCTATGAATAGCAGGCAGTTTTACCTGCGAGTGTCTGCTGGATAATCAGAGCTCTGCCATCTATCAACAATTGCTGCTGCAAAGCCTGGTGACAGCACAGTTTAGTAACATGAAGCTGAGGAACAGCCCCCAAAAAACCCTGTTTAGAACATGGGTAGGATGAAATAGTGAAACATATTAAGGTCTTTGAGATATTAACATTTCACAGCTTTACAAGACAAACAGAAATATAGAAATACTAAATAAATATCCTTTATTGTCTGATAGTGGAGAAATTCAAGTGTACCTGCAGGAAGTGGAAGGATGTAGTTTGACTGACATACAAAACATACAAAAACAGAAAAGCTAGAAAAGAGACCAGAAGGCCAAGTTTACAATGATTAAATGATTAGCTGATTCTTAGACAACTTAATGTGTCTAAGATGCACATTATCCTACTAATGTGCAACTTAGTAGAATAATTTGATAAATGTAGAAAAATGCACAAATATTTGTGCACTAAAAAACAACAATATTTACAAGAAAATGAAAACTGCAATTGAGTTTAATGTGGGCAGAGGCAAGAGGAAGGACCTGTGCACCAATACAGCACATTTTGCCATGTTAAATCACCCACCCATCCATCCATCCATCCATTTTCTGTTCACCCTTTGTCCCTAATGGGGTCGGGAGGGTTGCTGGTGCCTGATAGGTATTTTCCTTTCAAACCTAAATAAAAGAAAGAACCACAGACAACGTATATGAATTTTACGTGGAGCTTTTGCAAAAGGAGAACGCTTTGCCAACTCTTCCTCCGAACAATTCGCAGAGCATTCTGGTCTGCTCTCACATGAGCTCCTGTTTTTATTGTCAAAGAAGAACAGGCAAGGGGGCAGTCAAGAAAATCAACAGAGGTCGTAAAGCTTCTAACCCAAACATCTAACAACCCAGTTCAAGATGTGATATCTGATCAAAGGTCTGAGCCCGGTTCAAATCTCGGTCAGTACTGTCAATAAAACAAAATACGACTGTTCACAGGTAGTTACTAAATTAGGAGGTGCGTAAAGTTGCACAGACAGTAGTGTTCACTCCATACACACGTAAGGAAGAGAACACTTTAAACAGAAAATCACAATGATCTATAGGCTGAATGTGAACTAAAGTAAGAATAAAATGATAATACCAAAAAATCTCTAACAGTGCCCATCTCCAGCTACGTCCTGGGCAAGAGGCGGGGTACACCCTGGACAGGTCGCCAGTCTGTCGCAGGACAACACAGAGACATACAGGACAAACAACCATGCACACACACACTCACACCTAGGGAGAATTTAGAGAGAGAGAACCCACACATGCACCCACCCAGGACCTTCTTGCTGCAAGGCAACAGTGCTACCGACTGCGCCACTGTGCAGCCATGTTAAATCGCCACTTGGTTAAATGTAACACTGTCTGTTTGGTCCTCATCAGACTCAGTGTGTTAAGTGAACTAGTTTTGTACTGTTACAATTTCAGAATTAACTGAAAATTTAGTAAAACTTTAACACTAGCTAACAGTGTTAATAAAACAATCAAAACACTGCAGAGAGTAAATATGATCCTAAGAGTTAATAAGTTACTCTCTTGTAACAAATCAACTCTGATTCTTATACTTTTAAACATTGCATTGAGTTATTGAAGATTAACACTGGACACTCATAACTCCAATGAGAGTTCATTTTACACATACTGAGTTGATTATTTACTCTTGCTCAGTCAAATTCTACCACTGCACAGATAAATATGTAATATATTTACATTTTTGTAGTGTCAAATTAATTTAATCAATTATGATACTTTTAAAATAAGGCAATATTTTTTTGTCATTGTATCCCTAGAACATAACAAAAGAGGTACCCTCAGTGATAAATAAAGTCTCAGTCAGTTCTTACGATGCAGCTAATGGGTGTGAGTGTGTCTGTGTGGGGGCAGGAGGGTTGGAAGGATTTCACAGCTCTTGAGAAAGGAAAACCTATTCCTTATCTGTGTGGTTGTGGTCTTTATGTACTTTTACCGTTTCCCAGACAGCAGAGGATTCTTGGATTTCTCTTCTAGGTGATTAGTTGTAATTTTCTCCATATTCAAAGTTATTTGGAAAATACATCAGTAGTATTAGTTTTTAGGGCTTACTGGATGTCACAATATATATATTTTTTTACCTGCAAGAGTCTTCTACAGTAGAAGGAAGGACTAGGTTGGTCGGCATGCTTTTTTGTCTGTCTGCCATATTGGATTTAACAAAAAATTTCTTTCAATTGCAGTGGATGGCCAGTAGTTGATAGTGTATAGTATGATGCACTAGTGTCCACTTCAGTGGTCTGTGTGCATCTAGAACATAAAATTCCACAAGAAACGAAAAGAAAATGGCTTTTACATAGCTGTCCACTTCAGTGACCTCTATGCATGAAAGGATTAAATTACCGTATTTTCCGGACTATATTTGCAAAAAAAGCGGTAATGCACCTTATATTCCGGTGCGGATGATGACGAGAGGGATCCAGGCTTGCTTGATGCTGCTATCGCCCAACTGTTAAATTCCGACACCGAAGACAAGGAATTTGATGGGTTTGTAGAAGATGAATGATTGAAAAAGTTAGTGTACTTTTTTGTGTAATATTGACAATTATTGTTAATGATTTGATTAAAGTCTGACCTATCCGACTACCGTACTTTGTTTATGCGCCTTGTAATCCGGTGCACGTTATAGTCTGAAAAATACAGTAAGTCCAGATTTGGTAACTGACTCCCACAATCCACTAGGCAGTTTTCACCACCCTGGCCAAACCTTTTCTGTCCTGGACTGTGCAGTTGCTGTACAACACAGTCATACTGAGGCAGAGGATGCCGTCAATAGCGGCTCTACAGAAGTTCTTGAGCAGCTGAGCAGAGACTCCAGACCCCAGGTCTTTTCAGTTTCCTGAGGAAGAAGAGTGTGTTATGTCTTCCTCATCAAAAAAGAGGTGCTGGATCTCCTCCCTATAAAGGATCTCATCACTGATTATTATCAGACCCACTACAGTGGTATCATCTGCGAACTATAGAACCCTTTCATAGGAGTCGATGGCTACATAGCCATGGATGGACAGTGCAAAAAGAACCTGAAAAAGTACAGAGCCATGTGGTGTGCCTGTATTTAGAACCAGAGTGGATGATGTTCAGTCCCCTATTCTCACCATCTGAGAAGGACCCTGATCCAAAGACACATTGATGATGAAAGTCCCAAGTCATGGAGCTTCACTATCAGCTTCTCTGGGACAATGGTATTAAATACTGAACTGAAGAAAAATGTACAATTAAGTAAAATCAAATTACCACAGAAATACATTTAATTTCACTTTATTAACAAAAGCATCTTTTAAAGATCCATTGTCAATTTTTAGTAATGCTACAGTAACACGATAAATTGCCGTTATATTTCAGAGCTTCAAGTTAATTGTAAAAATCTTTCGGGGTAAATGGTTTCAGGTGTACCTGCCGTGCCAAGGAGCTGATCTCATAAATACATGAGCATCAATAGTTAATTTCAGACTCCACTAGCACAATAATCCTCTGCATAAAATGGAAAAACATATAAGGCGTTATATGTCATACCTTACTACCTTTGAACCTGGTTTTATGTTGGACATCAAATGGATCATTTATGTGCAACACTTTTAGAATCCTGTCTGGCTGAAACTTGACCTTGAGGGTCTGATAATGGTTTTCAAAACACATTCTATCTGTTTTCTACAGAAAAAAATACTGTAATCTTTTACTGCAATCATTTCAGTCTTTCAAAATACAGGCAACATTCTGCCCCATTACATGAAACACAATTCCAAAATTTTCACCCTGTTTTAGGTGTCACCATCTTTTCTGTTTCTTGATGTTTTTTAATTGTTTCTTGAAGAAATGATGTTTGGCCCAATGGGGCTTATGCTACAAGGCTAAAGCATCATGAAGTGATGCTTCAGCTAGAAATTTATTTCAGGAAGTAATTGTATGAGCAGTTAATGATGATTAATGATTAGTTGTTTGAGGTACATTGACACGTGTCGTGACAAGACTGATGGAAATAGCATGTTAATATGTAGAAGCAAAAGTAGAAAATTTCAGTGTTTATTGTCTGTCTCAATCAATCCAGCAAAAAGAGGTATAACAAGCACCAAGACTGAATGGCTGTCAGCCATTATTACCTCTAATCTGTTGACGTGGATGGACGTTTTGCTGCTGGTTGAAACCGTAGTATGCAGATATTGTACTAGCAACTTGTTTAGCACATAGGAAGTTACTTTGAATGTTTTTCAGAATCAGTTTCACATCAAATTGTCCAACCCATGTATTATACACTGCCTGGCCAAAAAAAAGTCGCCACCAAAAACTGGTCACACTCTCTAATATTTTGTTGGCCCGCCTTTAGCTTTGATTACAGCCCACATTCGCTGTGGCATTGTTTCAATAAGCTTCTGCAGTGTCACAAGATTTATTTCCATGCAGTGTTGCATTAATCTTTCACCAAGATCTTGTATTGATGATGGGAGAGTCTGACCACTGCGCAAAGCCTTCTCCAGCACATCCCAAAGATTCTCAATGGGGTTAAGGTCTGGACTCTGTGGTGGCCAATCCATGTGTGAAAAAGATGTCTCATGCTCCCTGAACCACTCTTTCACAATGTGAGCCCGATGAATCCTGGCATTATCATCTTGGAATATGCCCGTTCCATTTGGGAAGACAAAATCCATTGATGGAATAACCTGGTCATTCAGTATATTCAGGTAGTCAGCTGACCTCATTCTTTGGGCACACAATGTTGCTGAACCTAGACCTGACCAACTGCAGCAACCCCAGATCATAGCACTGCTCCCACAGGCTTGTACAGTAGGTACTAGGCATGATGGGTGCATCACTTCACCTGCCTCTCTTCTTACCCTGATGCGCCCATCACTCTGGAACAGGGTAAATCTGGACTCATCAGACCACATGACCCTCTTCCATTCCTCCAGAGTCCAATCTTTATGCTCCCTAGCAAACTGAAGCCTTTTTTTCTGGTTAGCCTTACTGATTAGAGGTTTTCTTACGGCTACACAGCTGTTCAATCCCAACCCCTTGAGTTCCCTTCGCATTGTGCGTGTGGAAATGCTTTTGCGTTCACAATTAAACATACTCCTGAGTTCTGCTGTTGTTTTTCTTCGATTTGATTTGACCAAATGTTTAAGTAATCGCCGATCACGATCATTCAGGATTTTTTTCTGACCACATTTCTTCCTGGAAAACGATGGTTCCCCACCATCCTTCCAGTTTTTAATGATGCGTTGGACAGTTCTTAACCCAATTCTAGTAGTTTCTGCAATCTCCTTAGATGTTTTCTCTGCTTGATGCATGCCAATGATTTGACCCTTCTTAAACAGACTAAAGTCTTTTCCACGACCACAGAATGTGTCTTTTGCTATGGTTGTTTAAGAAATGAGGAGTTACTCATTGCATCAGCTGGGGCTAAATAACTTGTTGCCAGCTGAAAGATAATCGCCTATGCAGTACTTATCCAATAGGAGGCTTGTACCTATTTGCTTAGTTAAATCCAGGTGGCGACTTTTTTTTTGGCTAGGCAGTGTACCTATAGAGAGGTTTTTGGCTTTGTTGAAATACTGATGTCAATTAAACTGATTAACATGTTTCACACCACATACATAATGGATCTAGGATCTGTTTGTACAGTCTGACAGTGTTGTTCATACCCATAAACAGTTCTTAAAACAATGTTTGGATCATCTTTAGAGGATACAGTTTGAAAACTGTGTTCTTCAAAGAACCAAAGACGACTGCAATATTGAGTCCCAAATGATTCTACAAATCAAACGCACTATGCAAACCAATATTGTCCCCTGCGACCTGAATGCTATCATTGGGGCAGATGAGTTGGAGGTTGCACTCTCTTTTAATTACCTCAGCAGCTATTTAGCACTGTCTCGCTGCAGGCAGCATGCTGAGCCTCTGCTGTCTGTCTATCTGTCCGTCCATCTATAATAGAGCCTTGTCACACTGTGTAACAACACCTTTACTGAGTGACATTATCAACCTGAAAAGATTATTAAAGATGGCAGTAGGCCTTATTCTAAAATAATACATTTTAGCTTTGAGTTAAAATTTAAAGCAAACATTTCTACAATTTCTGCCAAGTAAAATGATTCTTACATCAGTAGTGGCTGCAAATTTCTGCTGAAACCATCCCAACCATCTTCAACCTCACAATGCAGGGCCCGATTGCCTCCTTCTTTCACTTGCATAATAATATCTCTTTGACAACTATTATCTTAAAACCATAATGTTCAAATTGTTGAATGATGATCTCTGGAATTTACAGAGTGGATACAAAATGTGATAGTCCTCAATCTTGTCTCAAGAGTCTCTTTGTGAAGCCATGTCTATTGCTCACATGCCAGCCAGTGTTGTCTTTCCATCTAACATCTGTTGTGGCTACAAACCTGATTATCCTGCAGACGGAGAAATATGGAGCCAGTGGGAATGACAGTCGAAGCTGTCTGGAGGCTAAATGACCTGTTAAACCTTATCCTGTGGTGCACTGCTGATGATGACAGATGAGCATCCTGGCATAGATGTGTATAAAATTAAATAAGTGACAGCTTAAGGACAAAGGATGGAGGAAAAGAAGAGTGCACAAGTTCAACATCACCAGAAGAGCAGTTGAGCCAATAAGCCATAAAAGGACGGCCTGACCACATTGTCCTGCTGCAGCCTGCAGGGAGCAGGTCCACTCAGACATATATGAACAGAAAGCAGAGAACGCAGGGAGGTACTTAGGAACTAAACAAGTAACACATTGTCACTGTGGCTCTGTCAGCTCCTGTTAAAGCTGATGAGAAAGTGGACAAATGGTCTTTGGCTCTCAGTGCTGCTAAGCCAAGACTGCAGTCTGACCTTGGACCTCAGCCATGCCTTGCCTTTCCCAAAGATGGTTTCTAAACATGTTGGGCAGTTGGAGGAGATAAGGACAGATACAAGGATTAAATAAAACTCACTGTGGACAATTGTCTTTTTAAAACAATTGCAACTCTTTTTTTGTTAGTAGTTATAATTCCAAAATTTCAAACCTGATAACTAGAAAATGAGTTGCACAAAGGCCAAAACTACTCTTAATTTAGAAATGTTCTCACTAAATTTCATGTTCATATTTCTATGGAATGTTAAAGACGGTGTCTAAAAAATGGTGACGAACGTTTGTCTTGAGAAAAAGCTAAACTTCCCTAATGTTTTCCTAAAACATGGCACTGTGGCTCCCATAATGAAAGAGCTACCATCTGATAGAAACAGGCAGCTGGGTACTAAGGGACGGGTGCATCACATGAACTGGTGAGTTATCCATCTTTCTGAGACAAGCTGATGAGGACTTCAACATAACAGGAAAACGTCTAGACTTCCACACATAAACAGTCAGACTACAGGCACAGATTCATTCACATCTGGCTGTTCAGTGGATGATAGAATGAAACAACAGTGGAGTAGAGCTGAATGAGTAGAATTATCACTTGTTGTCCACTGTTGTCCACTTGTTGTCCACTGGCCCCTGCTGGAGAACAGAGTGGACCGTCCACTTATCTGTAATGAAATTCACATGGGAGAATGTCAAGGAGACAACTGTATCATTCACCAGCTGGTCCTCTTTCTAAAGCAACTCAAGTTTGATCATCGAAGCAATAGAAGAGATAATTGAATTAATTACAGAATTATTATTACTTAATTTTAATCCCAGGAAATCCAAGCTGAACATGGAGACACAGTTCATCACAGTGATGTTAGATGGCGCAGGTGAGGATCTGAACCCAGTGTGAGGATGTTGGACAGGCTATGGAAAATCTTTGCAGCTACAGCAGCCTCACACCAGCAGCAAGTAGTCAAATAAACACATAGCATTACCTGCTACACTGTGGGCTCCTGCTGGGAGAACCAGTTGCCTCCAAGACCACACAACAGACATTTGTGCACAAACTTTTGCACGCCTGGATACACTGTGTTACATTAGCTGACTGAATATCATATGTGTGGATGTTCAGCCTAGTGGAAACATCCAGACCAGGAATGGTTTGTGAGTTGTTGGTTCAAATCCCAGAGGATAGAACCTCTGAATTAGACATTAACTCCTTTATGTGGAGTGTGAAACCAGCCAGAAACACATTTCCTGGCAAAAATCCCACAGTGCAAAAGAGTTTTCAGACAAATTTCTGACAGCAAGAGGTTGGTGCGGTCTCTAAAGCAGGGACATCTCTACAGGCAGTATCTTCTGAACTAAAGAAAAACCTCAACACATAACCATTGGTGCCCCACGTTCACATAGAAACAATGTTTAGGAGACCCTAGAAAGTTTTTTTTAAATGAATTCCTGAATGGAAATTTCTCCCTGTCGTATTCATCTGAACAATGAAAATTCCTCTTTTGTGAAAACACTGACATTTTAGCCCAGCTTCTACCCTGACCTATAACCCCGAACATGTCACAAATAACAGAGGTGGATTACATGTTTGTCTTATAGATGATTAGCTTTATAATTCAATGTGACACTGAGAAGAAGTTTCTGTCATCACTACTTACAAAGACTTCACTTGTAATTTGTTGGGCTCCCTCTGGTTTCTTTTTCTTGTGTTTTTTAAGGTGATACTAAAGAGAGCTGAGGGGAAACCAGGTTTTGTGAAGTATGGTTCTAGTTGCTGAATAATGCCTGCTGTTATTTTTATCTGTACAGCTGCAGTACAGCCCCCATGATGAGAAGACACTGTTCTGTGTGCAAACAGAAAAATGAACCAAGAACATGTTCAGTATTACAGAACAATGATGAAATAGGGCAAAGCCTGAGTATCATTTCAGTTTACCATACTAGAGCTGGGCGTCTCTAGTCTTTGCGGTTATTAAAGTTTGTTAGTCATTAAAACATGTACAAATCCAGGTTTTCCTCAGAAAACTAAGTCAGGTGGTCAGGGCACAGAGGTGGTCCACCTTGTTTTTGTATTAAAAAATGTCAGGCTGACAGAGAATGTCAAAATATTACTGGGTAATAATGGAAGACACTGTTGACAATATTTAAACACAATCACAGAGTTTTAAAAGCAACAAATCAAAAAAATACAATTAAAATAAATTATTTATTGTACTTCTGTTAAATCCCAATCAAGACATCAGCGAGTGGATCTTCAAACACAATGTAATGCTGATCACAGTTAGAGCCGGCCCAAGGCATAAATAAGCTAAGAAGCAGTTGAAGGCCCCAGACATTCAGGGCCCCATACAGGACATTTTTAACACAGACTGAGCTAGAAGTTTAACATTTATAATCCAGCTGAAGATGTTTTTATCCCAACATGCTTTTCCTTAAGAGTATTCTGAATAGTATTGTCTTTGTGTTTAATTATCTGTAGCATTTGAATTTCTCTCTAGATATTTGATTATGTTTTGATTTTTGTTTCTTTTTTTCTGTGAAGCACTTGTTATCTGTGAAAATGTTCTTCTAGAAGGCCCTGGTTTTATTTTCCAGTCTGTTGTGCTGTCAGTGTTCCTGCAGAGCAAAAAGATCCACCCAGGTATTTATTTCTAGATTCCAGCATTCACACAGCAGTAGTTTTAGCCTTCAGGCTGTCAGACTCATTTAAAAAAGCTAAATATCATCACATAAGCTCTCCCTTCTCCTGCAGTACTCCCTCCCCCCATATGTTTCAGTGTATTCCACAGATGTGCAGATGGAGCCCAGTCTCATGACTGAAAATATTCCTATGAACTGAGTTCTGTGATTTGTCTCTGATCTTTTTTTTGCCATTAGATCACAATCACTGAAACGGTGTTGTTCCTGGTCCAGTACACATCCAAAGAGTTTGATCGCTCAGAGAAGACAGTGGCAACTGGCGACTGTTGTTACCTGAACCCGTTGGTGCGCAGAACCTTCCGGTTCCTCGGTGAGGCTCTAATTTTTTCAGAGTAAATGAAATCAACCTCTCCAGCTTTTTTCTAGTCACGCTGACCAATCAAAGCTGCACTCCCAACATTCACACACTCATACCCCAGTCTGTAGACAACATAGGATTAGTCTGGAGGTAACTGGGACCAATCCCACAACTTTCCAGTTAAAATTACTCTTCCCAATGAAACACTGGCTCCCCAAATACAATGGGAATATTTTCAAAGGAATCACTGCCCAACTAATTTATTTTACCTGAGTTAAATTTACTGGAAAAGTTTTATAGCCCATGCTCAGATCCAAACATCTATAAACTGTTCACAATCTGAAGAGACATTGCAAATGTCTTTTGTAACACTGGGCACTTTAATCTGAATGGTTTTCCTCTTGACTTTTGGTATCTCTACTTTACAAGGCTAGTAATATTTCCTGGCTGGCTGGATATATTTTGCCTTTACATGTAAAGAATAAAATAAAACATTATCTAGCATGTTGTATTTGTCATTATCTGCTGCTTTTCGGGGGTCAGGTCTGGGGTAACGATGTGTCCTTCATGAACAATCACATTTCTTTCCACGGCTCTTTACCCTGAACCAAGGACTGGAGCCTCAGTGAAAGTCGTCCTTTAGTTTTTACAACTTTGATTGCTTAGAATGTTTTGCACACGTCAATAGTTATTATTATTTACTATTGAATTTAACATGATATTCATTTAATCTGTGAAAAAATGCATTACAATAAAGGGTTTATGTTTTATAGAAATATATATTCAGCTCCTCCTCTGAAATTCTAAGACGTTCCCACACTCTTTAAACAGATATGTTAATATCAACACAAATTGCGCCAAAACTCAATACAGTGATGTGTACTCAATACAGGCGACACAGTTTGTGTTAAATTCAACACAGTTATTGTGTTAAGAGTATTTAACACAATAATTGTGTTCTCTTACCACAGTTATTGTGTTAAATAATTTTAACACGTCAGTTGCGATAAACTATTTGCATGGTAAATATGTTGAATGTTTGGATTAAAGAAGTGGAGCTCAGGCGATGACTACCTCCAGCTGTCATTGGGTGGCAGGTGGGTTGCCATTAGGCAACACAGGGACAGAAAACCATCCACTCAAAGCGAAGGCAATTTTAGAGCAACAATTAACAGTCATGTTTTTGCATTGTGTGAGGAAGCTGGAGTACCAAAGAGAACCTACACATGCACTGGAACATGCAGCTTCATGCAAAGATTTGAACCAAAGATCTTCTTGCTGCAAGGTTAAAGTGCCTCTGTAGCCACACAGACAAAAAACTAGCTTGAGTTAAATCTGGTGAAAGCATTTTTTTTATTCATGTCTTTTGGATCTTGAGGCTATTAATTAAAGTAACAAACAAAAAATAAACAACAAGCAGCTGCTTCAATTGACTGTTTTTCCTGTGGAAAGTTCCACAACTGCAGACATCCACAGAGAAATGTGATTGGTCAACAGTTTAAAACATATTCTGTGTCCAGTGTTTTTTTAAACTAAAACAACACATAATATGTAGAAAACAACACAAGATGTGTTTACTTGATGATACCACAGAAAATGTGTTGATAAACAGCACATTTCAGAGTGGAGGCAACATTCAAATGGCCATATCTTTGTCATTTTTTTTCTTTTCTATGTGTTTGGCATTATTAGAAAGCTTAGAATACACACTTTCTGAATCTGTATCAAAATGTCTCCAGGGACACTTGCTCCTTGTTTTGTCATGGTCAGTCACAGTTTATCCAGTCTGGAGTCCAGTTTCAACAATGATCTCTTCTGGTCTCCCAAAACGTCTGTTCCTTGTGAATGCACAGTCACCTCATCTCGTCTCCGTGTGGACAGGGCTTCAGCAGTACCAGAACTTCCTACTTAATAACTCGTACCACATCGGCCCCCGCCCAGCCCCCTTTGTTAAAAGCCACCACACTTAAAAAAAAGTTTGCTCAGCTACTGAGCAAACTAATGATAAACTTTCAGTTTCTCACAATCTTTTTTTGAATTGGTAAAATAGGGTAAATAAATAAATGTGATATTGGCTGAAGAGAAAATGTGTAAATGAAGTTTTGCACCTGATGTTGCTGTGAATGTGGGAAAGCAGTGTTGCCACTGGCAAAGGATGTGTTATGGAATATATTTTTGTGCTTTAATTAGAATGCACCATTCTGAAATATGTTTGATCTTTGAAGAAAATCAAGCATGATCCAATCATTAATTAGAAAATGACTATTGACTATTGCTGCTATATATACACTTTAAAATCTCTATTTTTCTTGGAAATATTATGATGTATTTAATTAAAGAGAAATTAAGCCAGAATTAATTACTAGAATAATGTGTAATATTGCTGGAGTGATAATCAATTCACTTAACCTTTGACTCATTGTTTCTAATGGGCTTAAGGCATTCAACCATAATTTTTGAAATTGTTTCTGTATGACCAACAAGATATTATTTTATAGGTGATTCTGAGAGAACAAATTGTTGGTTAATTCCATCATTTTTAGCAATGTTGCTAAAAAATTATTCTTTTTAAAAGCATAATACTTATTTTAAGATATATAACATTTGATCACATAGCACATTCATGGATAACAATCACAGAGGTTTAATGAAAACAAAATCTAAAAACATAATAACTAAAAGAACATGAAGACTAAAACTAAATCATAAAAAATGTCTGAAAAAGTAGTCTTCTGCTGCCCTCAAAATGAATCAACACAATGTAAAGACAAGAAAACAGTTTTAGAACTTCTCTCTGGCTGCCTGATCAGATGATCAAACTTGACAAAAATAGAAAGACAGACAGATAACCACTAGAGATACACAGTGAAATGATCAAATCTATTAAATCTACCAATAAAACAAGTAATGACTATGAATACAACAATGAGGAATTTAAAGTGAGAGAATTGATTCTTTAACTCTCAGCTGCTCAGCACTCTGGGAACCTACAGAGGGCCCCTGCCAGGTAGCCAATGCTGAGACTTTAAAACTGGCTTAATGTGAGTTTGCTTTCTGGTCCCCATCAGAAAATGTCCAAAATATACCAATGAAGGATGTTAGTCCTTTACTCCTGCCCTCAGGACCATTACTGCGTGTCCTCCTCTTTTTAAGCTCAAACTCTACTGATGAAACAAAATAGTTTTATAATCATAATTATTATTTAAAGCAGCTCTTTTTTTCTTGTTGAATTAAATGTTATGTTGTAACTCAAAGCTCAGTTCTCCATGTGATAATTGTCAGATTTTAATTTGTTAAACGGGATTTGTTATGCAAAATTGTCTTTTTATACTTTTTCTACATTAATTTGGTCTCAACAGCTTCTAGAAACAATCAGCTCTCTAAAAAAATCCACACAGCCATTTCATTGGCAAAAAATTAGTGTTTTTTGATGTCTCATCGGTTTGCAAAACGACAAAACAAATTAAGTCATGAAAACATGAATGGGTAGACGGACCCAGGACCTCATACAGGGTAAAAAGCTCCAGTGGGTCTCCTTTTTAGGAGCTCCAGCGGGTCTCCTCGGCCCTTCCTGAGGTTGTTTCTGTCCAGAAAATGCTGCTGCCTCCTTCATGGTTGTGAACCCCTAGGGCCTCCTGCATGGTTGTGCAGGAGGCTCCAGTTCTACTGCTTCTGGATTTGAGTCAGAGTCAAAGATGCATCTGCTGGCAGCCATTGTGATGTGTATAAAGTGTAATCACTGAGCTAATTTGCTAGCTAGTAGCAGTAACTTGCATAATGATGACACATCCCTGAAACAGTTCAGTCTGGAAGGTGTTCAAAATATGCAGAACAGGGCAGGTGAAATCTTGTTTTATATGTTTTATATAACCCACTGACCTATCAAAATCGTTCAGTGGAGCATAATAGGTCTGCTCTACAAAAGACATGAGGACAAACGGTAGAAGTTTGCAGAGTTTGCTGCTGTTGGCAGACCAGAGGGCATATATGAGGAGAAAAGGAGAGTTTGTCATTAGAGACTTGAAGTCAGAGTTTGGCTTAGAAAAAATGACTTATGGACATTTGTGGAAGATGCTCAACACTGAGTTATGTTATTTTATTGACTGTGATCAGCTGCTGATGCTGCCATGTTCCTCTCATACACACATGCGCTCACCTCCCACCCCCCCACACACACCTGTCTCTCTCATTATTCTCCCAGCTGTCTGCTTTATCTTGTCTGGCTTAGGACTCTTATTAGCATTGTGAATGGAAAGACTGTCATGTTTCTATAAAGAGAAGTAACAGATTGTATTCCTTAATGACTGCAGTAGGTGTGTAAACAGTCCACATTTTTTGATCTTGTAACTTGTATAATTCACCACAGTGAAATCTTAAAACAGCATCAGCAGAGACATCCAACATTTCCCTCCAAATCCTCCCGACATCAAGCAGGAGCCAAATGCTTTCAGCTTCTGCTTAATTTCACATGTTGTCCTGCTTTATTTTAGCTAATAGCAAAACTCACATGTATTTCACTCAGTGTGTCTGCTTCTGTTCTGCTTTTGTATATCTGTATGTGTGCCAGACAGAGCTGATTTATTCCCACTGGTTTCTGCATCTCTATCTGCAGTGGAGTTGCAGCCTCATGTGCTCAGCCATCTCGCAGCTTCACAGCACTCTCCTCTCATTCATGCCTACCCAGGCTTTGCATAATGACTCAGTGTGGCTGCGCTGGTCGGGGAAGATTAAATTTAGAACAGAGCTAAGGGCCGTGGAGCTCTCACACACTCCACCAGTGTCTTCAGCTGCATGCATTCAGAGCTTTGTGTTGATGCACAGTCCACTCTGTCAATCAGTAAGATACTATGCAGAATTCTAAAGCTGTAAGTGTATTTTAAATTAGGGGCAGTGCTATATTATAAAATAGATTATTTTTGCATAGAAGAATGACAATATGAACTATGAATAAACCTTTCACTTCTGCTCCTTTCTTTTTATTAACCCTGGGGTTAAGGATCTAGGTCAGATGTGGGCAGTAAGGACAGAAAGTCCATCCTAGTGGCATTATCTTTATTGGAAAGAAGATTTTTAATGCATGACATAAAAATCCTACTCAATTGCCTCCTGTACTACTTAAGTTCCTGTCTGACTTGTTTCTCACTGGTTTCTGGTTTGGTCTTGGTTGGTTCATGATCTTGTCTATGTCATGCACTATTACTCCTTCTTCATGCACAGCCAGTTATTTAGTTCTTGTCATGTAATGGTGGTGTTGAGGTGGTGAGGCAGACGCAGATGGAACCAGGTTAGATGAATAATGAAGATTTAATGAACAAAATCCAGAAACAGTCCAAAAACACAGGCAGCACGACTGAGCGGAAGCCAGGGCTCAACGTCGGTAGCAGCTGGTATAACGACAGGACAACACGAAGGACTGAGCACATTAGACACCAAATGAGACGAGGACCCGACAAAGACACAGACACACAGGTGACACTAAATACACAGGAGGTAATTACGGGGACGAGAAACACCTGGGGACAATCAAGGGGAAGACAGGACAACATGGAAACTCAGAAACACAGAAACTCAAAATAAATACACAGGAAAAACATGGAACATGACAGTTCTTTGCTTTTTTAAAATTTACTCATTTTTTAAATAAACCTCAGCTATGGCACTCTACTCCCGCTGTTGGTGCTTTGGCTCTTTATGATTCAGTCTCACCAACCATAACAAGAATCATAGATAATCTCTTCTTATGATGTGAGTATGTGGATCCACCTGCAAGTTTCTTATATTTACCACTTTTACCTTTTCACTGTACTGCAGAAATGTTGTTGTTCTGCATCTTCTGCAGATATTTCAAAGATGAAGGATATTTCTATTCTATGCAGACATATTCCTCTTGAGTGTAAGGGTGACAACAGTCAGATAAACACATTTCATAAAATATGAATTAACACTTTCACACTGTGTCACTCTGTATTCAACACCTCTGCCTTGACTTTGCCAAAGTGTTGTGTGTGAGCACTAGTGAGTGGAGAGTCTGGGGAGCTGTGATAACTTTGATGTTGACTTGTGTAGAACTGCAGCTGTGTGGAGATACTGGCACTAGATCAAACAAGAGGTGCATTACAAACACACACACATTTATACATGTATACACACACATACAGGTAAAATTCAGATATTTACATTCACCGTATAAAAAAAAAACTTTCTTCTCGTTATTGGACATTAATTTGGTCTAAATTTTCCTATTCATGGCAGGTAGGATCAAAAATATTTCTGTATCTGTTCGTCTGTTGCCTTTGCCGCCATGCTTCACACCGTTAGGGAAATTCTTCTCAGCTGCTATAACCTGCATTTGTTCCATCACTGATACAAGATCCCGTCAGGCATTCAGTCCTTGCCAGATTAAAAGTCAAATCATGTGAGTAAAAATATCCAGCAGTCCTTCCATACCTGTTTCTGACTCCCATTATGGACTTCCACTCTGGTGACAAACTCCCACAGGATTGGAATAATCCCCTTTTGATTACAGTGAACCCTCGCGGGGGTTGCGTTCTGAAAAGAACCCGTGATAGGGGAAATCCGTGAAGTAGTTACCTTTATTTTTTTACAAGTATTATACAGCATAATTAAATACTCTACATTGAAACCAAAGAACAAAACCTATTTTCAGCCCTGAGCATTTTTTAACAAATAGAATGTTTTCTTACAAATTACTACAGTAAAATAGTTACAGTGGAATAGTTACAGTAAAATAGAGGCCTTAGACCCGTGGACGTCGTGGGTTCGACTCCCGGTCCCGACGACCTTTGCCGCATGTCCTCCTTCAAAAATGGCGCCGACTCAGCTGGCTGCCTGCAGACGCAGCTCCCGTCGTGTGTGTGTTAATCTGTGTATAAAAAATTCTTGCTGTAACTGCAAAATAATTTCGCTGCTGGGATGAATAAAGTAATTCTTCTTCTTCTTCTTCTAAAATAATCATTTTAATCATCAATACAAAGTACAGTAGGACAAATTGTGACTCGCGTATTTCACTGTTCCTCTGACTGTGACGCTGCGGCCTGACTCCGCTCTCTAGTGTCTTTTTCTTCTGATGCAGGTGGTGCAGGTGTGTTTTTTTTTCACAAAGTTCTGATCTCAGAACTAAAACACTCCTTGAGACAGAGACGGACCAAATTCCAGCAAATCACTGAGAGAAGCTTGTGAAAGGAAACCCTGAACATTGTACAGTTTAAAAAGCTATTTTAACAAATTCTAAGGAACTGTATGTAAACTTATAAATTTGAGGAAAGTAAAGACAAAAATGTTGCTCTCAAATGGGAGAGAGAATTTGGGATTTTAGCTCTGCCTACTCTGATATTTAGAAAACAAAAAATAATTTTGCTCATCCTAACTGACCTGAAAGAGAGGCAGTTCATTCTAATTAACTGTCACAGTGAGACAAAAAAGTTGTGTGTCTTTTTGAACAGTGGATGGAAATATCCTGGTCCATCTGTTTGACAGATGGACTGCCTTTCCTCCATGAGCATCTGCTCAGAACACACACACAGCATTTCTCCACAGCAGCTCTGACACAATGCTGTGTTCAAAGAAAGCAGACTCAGTCTGATTCATATCCTGCTAAGCAAGTTTTGCTCTTTCTTCTGTGGTTCCTGAGTCAGAATGAAGGAAGCTGGGAGTGAAAGCCATCCGTAAAACACAGACAGGCGAAGAAAATGGGACAATGTCAAAAAGATAAGGAGCGTGGTGACTACACAGCAACTGAGTCACACAACGCTTGACTAAACCTTTTTGATGCTTGTTAAGAAGTGGAGCTGTCAGCATCTAGAGCAGCTCCACACTCTGTTGGTAAAACAGGAAAGACAATGAGTTCAGCTGATGACAACCAAACTCCTCTGATGCTGCGCTGCAGTCTCTAATCATAGGTTCCTCTCAAAGCCTGTAAGATTTAATTAGTGTTGCACAAACACTTGACAGGGACTTGAGAAGCTGTGAATGTTGCTTTGACAAATAACACTTCTCAGACGTGTGTGTGTGTGAGACTGTATGTGAAAAACCTGCCTGAGTAAGCACCTGTTGCATAATTCAGACTGACAGAGGATTGGACTACAGCAGAGTGGAGGCAATTATTCTGTTAAAGCCTTTCAGTCACTGAAAAAAAAGGCTGGTTGGTCGGTTTGAGCGGCTGAGTGAACGTGATTCAGGGAGTATTAACATCAAGAGATTCTGCAGAAACATCCTCAGGTCTGTGCTGGTTGAAGGTGAGCTTCTACAGCACAACTAGACTTTTCACACTATCCTTCTGGATGTTAACTTAGTTCTTGGTAAGCTAGTAAATAAATAAATGGCATACTGTAATGTTGTGGTGACTATTTAGTTTCTAATATCCTAGTTTTGTGACAAAAATATATTTTTTCTTTTGCTGTTTTAGAAAGAGGAGTCCATTTTTACAGTTTTTTATTTCAAGATCAAGATTAACCCTACCCTCACTTTAAAGGCCAGAATATCCTGGTCGGTCAGTTGGTCTGTGGCCATGGCGAGGTAGCCCACATCTAAATGCACAGAAGCAACCTTTGCTCTGGACAGACAGTCAGCCACCAGATTATTCTTGCCAGCCACATGCTGAATGTCAGTGGTGAACTCTGAAATGGCAGACAAATGGCAGACGTTGTTGCAGAGCCGAGCACGGTTCAGAAACTTTTGCCATAGCTAAAGTGAGAGGCTTGTGGTCAACAAAAGCAGTAAGGCCCCTGCCTTCCAACAGGAAATGGCGTGTTGCCAAAAAAGGGAGAGCAGTTCCCTATCAATGGTGCTTTTTTTTCAGCATCTCGGAGTTTCCTGCAACAAAAAGAAAGGCACCATCCACCCATTGCTCACAAACTGCCCCAACTGCATAATCACAGTCATCAGTTATTAGAGCCATAGGAGCCACTGGAAATAGATGGGCCAAAAGCGCAGCATTAGCCAAGGCCTTTTTGGCATCATCGAATGCCTGCACCCTCTTGGGGGTCCACTCTATCTGCTGGTCCCCCTTCTTGCCTCTAAGTGCTTCATACGAGGTGAGCTGCCCGTGGGATGAAACGGTTATAAAAGTTTACAATCCCCAAAAACTCCTGCAGGGGCTTCACTGAGGGAGGGTGGCGAAAAGCGGAAACTGCTTCAACCTTTGCAGGTAGGGGAACTGCCCCTTGCAGTTGCAGTTGGCCCTGCTGTTGAGTTCTTGTGTCCTAGGAACTTCAACAGCAGGCAGTCCAAACTGACATTTAGCTGGGTTGACGATCAGGCCATGTTCACTGAATGAAACAGCTGACGAAGGTGCACCATGTGTTCTTCCGCAGAGGGACTAGCCACCAATATGTCATCCAAATAGACGAACAAAAATGGCCTACCCTGCAGGACTGAATCCATAAGCCTCTAGAAAGTCTGTGCTTTAAGACCGAAGGACATCTGTAAAAACTCAAAGACCAAAAGGCGTGATAACTGCGGTTTTGGGTACATTTAAGGGATGCACTGGAACCTGATGGTAACCTCACACCAAGTCCACCTTAGAGAAAACGATTGCTCCAGCCAGGCGGGCAGAAAGGTCCTGAATGTGAGGAATTGGGTACCTGTCATTACTGGTTGTGTTGTTAAGGCGCAGAAAATCCCCACAGGGTCGTCAACCCCCGTCTCTTTTGGGAACCATGTGCAACAGAGATGCCCATGGACTTTTGGAGCGTTGTACAATGCCAAGATGCTCCATGTTTGCAAACTCCTCTTTTGCTATCACTAACTTAGCAATGTCTAGGTGGCGCTCACCCAAAAACCAGTGGACTGGCTGTAGGTATACAATGTTCCACCCCATGCTTTGCCACGGTAGCAGAAAATGTGGGAACCATTAAAGATGGGAACTCTGCTAACAGACCCTGATACTCATCACCTGTGGCAAGCATGTTGGCGAGGGGTCGATGGCCGGGACCGCCAAGTTTACAGGGGTATGTATCAAAAGACAAAGGATCTATTAAGCAGCTATTAGCAACATGTACTAATAACCTAAAAGCACACAAAAAAATCTGCACCCAAAATAGGTAAAAACACAGAAGCTATTACAAAGTCCCACTGAAACTGACGTCCGTTGAAAGACACAGTCACCAACCTCGATCCAAAAGTGCGATTCGGAGTGCCATTAGCCACGCACAGCGGCGGTCCGTTACTTTCGCACAAAACGTCCGCTGCTGAAACTGGCATGATGCTCCGCTGTGCACCCGAGTCACACCTGGTAGAAATGCATTTATACTGTAGTGCCTGGAAGCCAACAAAATTCGGTCCGCTTCTTCAGCCAGGGTGTCATGTACTGTTGTGGTGAGTGGTGGTGAGGCAGACGCCAGGAGATCCAGGTAAGTGAAATAAAGAATATGTAATGACAGAAACGATCCAAAATTGTAGTCCAACAACCAAGGCAGCACTGCAGAGCGGAAACCAGGGCTCTTCGCAGGTAGCAACAAGGAGACATGAATGGACTGAGCACAACCTCAGACAAGATGCCAAACGAGACGAGGACCCGACAAAAACGCAGAAACACAGGTGACATTAAATACACAGGAGGTAATTACGGGGACGAGAAACACCTGGGGACAATCAAGGGGAAGACAGGACAACATGGAAACTCAGAGACACAGAAGCTTGAAATAAATACACAGGAAAAACACAGAACATGACACAGGGAGCAATAATCCTTTGTCCGGATCAACAGAGAGCTGGCCAGCACGGTGCGAACAGGTGGAGGAAACTGGCGCGGAAACATGCGTAAAAAGAAAGGAAACATCTCCCAAGCCAAGTAATGCCAGCATGTTCTCCATCAGTTCGGAGGGCTTGCGATCCCCCAAACCATTCAGAGAGAGCAAGCGATCGGCCCGCTCTTCATCTGACAGTTGGTAGAGCTGAAGCAGATACTCCTTGAGCGCACTGTATTTGTTAGCGTTGGTGGGTTCCTCAGCAAACCCATCAGAAGGCGGGGGGAAACGGAGTCCAAAGCAGCAACTACATGGAAGTACTTGGTCTCATTTGTGGATAACCACAAATCTGGGATTCCACATGCTTTACCCATGGTACTGGATCATGCTGCCCGAACTCTGGAACTTGATAACAGCAGCAAAAGCAGAAGCGGCCGTTGGAGTAATGGCCGCCTGGAAAGAAACTGGGTCCCAAATCACAGCTGGCGGAGAAGCGGTGGCAGCATCTGGTGGGTTCTCGTTAAAAAACATGTTCAGAAGTTCGCAGATGTTCGGGGTCACCAATGTGGAAGTCAGCAGAAAAAGACGAAAAAATAATTTGAGTCTTGTTTTATTCTCAATGTCTTCCAATCAAAACCAAAAATAGAATGTAGGACAACCGTTGGTGTCTTCTCACCTCACCTTCTCCCCTTCACAATTAGAATATACATTCAGGTGTGAAATATAGACATTGTATCCACCACAATCTGTTAGTTTGGTGCTAAAATGTTCCAACATGTATTGCACATTTCTACCATGATAAATATAAGCAAATTATTTGTTTTCCAAATCTCCGTCCAAATCTCGGGTAAGTGATTATAGTTAAATAATACTAGTATGTTTGAGGGCTCAACATTGATCAATCAAACCGATTTGCTCAGGAATAAAGGAAATACTTTAGTAAAGCAAACATTTTACAAGTAGATATTACCTGTCTGAATAATATCGGTGTTTAACTTCCACTCATTGGGGAAAGCTAGTGGGAGTTTTTAAAACAATGTGCCAGGATTTAGGCGTTCTCCTCCGGTATACCAGACCTGAAGAGCCCGCCCAGCTGGCAGCTGGCGTGGGGAGCTGGCTGTTAACACAGCGGGAGCAGACATGTCTGAAAATGTCAGAGCAGGTTATGTTTTGGTGAACCGAGCAGATATTCGACACTTACACATTTACATTCTCGCCTAAAAACGTTACAAAATCAGGTTGTGTCATTTAAAGTGTAATATAACAAAAATAATTTGCCGCTCTTCACCGCCATTGTCGCTCTGCCTGAATGCCTGGTTGGGACTCGTAATGAATTATGGGATATGGTGGGCCGTGAAGGATACACCGGACCCATCCTTCAAATCTGGGGAAAGGAGGACGCATTTGGCGGCGGCATGTGAAGGAGTCTTTGATTTTGGACTGGCCTTGTCGCCACGCCATGACGTAATCAGCCTACAAATCCATCCTTCAAAGGATGCAGACCCTGAATTCGAACACAGCTATAGAGTTGAAGCATGATTTTTAAAAACTCATAAAATCAACCCTAGCAAAGTAAATTATTATTATTATTAAGATCTATGAGGATTTCTATGGCATCAGATTTGTGATCTAGTTTGTCCTGTTTATGATTTGTCGTCCACCTCTTCAGCTTTCATTTCTTCCCCAGGAGTCTACGCCTTTGGCCTCTTCACGGTTGACATCTTCGTCAATGCAGGGCAGGTAGTGACAGGAAACTTGGCGCCGTACTTCCTGACGGTGTGCAAGCCAAACTACACGGCACTTGGGTGTCAACAGGCGCTGCGCTACATCAGCCACCAAGAGGCCTGCACAGGGAATCAAGACGATGTCCTGAGGGCCCGCAAGACCTTTCCCTCAAAGGAGGCTGCTCTCAGCATTTACGCCGCTCTCTATCTGGCTGTGAGTTTATCTTTCTGATCTGTGGACCAGATTAATCTTACAAGCACTCCGATCAGTTTAGCTGTGTATCTACACTGTTTTCTGAAGGCTGCTGGTTCAGTTTTTCTTTCTGTTAGTTGTATTTTGATTGCTCTTTGAAGGGCCCTCCAGTCATGTATGCATGGCTTTGGACTGCCAGTTACTCCCTGCATGGAGTGGAGAGCAGATTGCCTTTGTTATCTAGGTCATTTAACAAAGAAGGCCATGGTGTGTGTGTGTGTATAAAGCTCATATATACCGTATATATATATATATATATATATATATATATAATGTCTGACTATTGAACCATAACAAATTAAAGGGAAGCAATGCATGGGATAACTTAAAATGGGATTAATTTAACAAAAATCATAACTGGTTGGAAAGGAGAGGAGAGGGAGAAGGAAGAGAGTGGCAGAGAGACAGAAAGAATGGGCTGCGTTAGTAAGAAGGAATGGTGCATCTTAAGCTGGATCTGATGTCATTCTGGAGACACTGGTCAGCTGCCTCCACTTCCAATCAGCTCCAATTAGAAGCTCTAAAACAGGGATGTTAAAGACCCAGAGGAAAGGCCTTGGGCCATAACCCCCCCTCCCCCCCCCCCTCCCTCTTCAAGACAGGGTGCCCACCGGAACCCTGGGCAACCTGTATATTAACATCTGGAAAAATAGAAAAAAAAATTAAATGCACTTACAATATCTCAAACCAGCTGAGATGAAGCAGAAAACAAAAACTTAGATCCCTTCAGGTCCCATCCCTAAGTCAACAACTGGTACCTTGAAGTGACTCTTAGACAGGAAAGGGGAGGAAAAAAAGTTACTGACTTTGTGCTGTTGACAAAGCATCTGCGATGACATTATCCTTCCCCTTGATATGATAAATGTCTAAGGAAAAAGACTGCAGAAACAATGACCATCTCACAAGTCTCTGATTTGGGCAGCAAAAAGAATTCAAGGAGGTCAGAGGATTATGATCTGTGAAAACAGCTAAAGGCCCTGAACCCACATAGACCTCAAAATGTTGTAAAGATCAAATAAGAGCAAGGGTCTTTTTTTTCAATGACTGAATAATTCAGCTGATGCCTATTACATTTCTTAGAAAAAAACTCACAGGTCTTTCAATTGAAAAGTCATCGATTTGCAAAAGGACTCAACCTGCACCAACATGACTAGCATCAACCTGGAGCTTAAAAGCTTATTCATATCAGGAGCCAACAAGACAGGAGAATTGCATAACATCTTCTTCACGTCTTCAAAAGCCTGCTGACAGACAGAGAAACAAATGTATTTCACATTACTTTTCAAAAGATCTGTCAGAGGTGCAACCACAGTTGAAAAGTTTCTACAGAAGGCTCGATCCAACTAAACCCAAGAATTTCATGAATTCCTTTTTAGTAGTTGGTGGTGGATACTTTTCAATTGCTTCTACCTTTGCACTAAATAGACATACATTACCTTGACCCACTTGATAAGTAAGATAAGTAACAAAGAAGGCCATGGTGTAACAGTCATGATAAGTAACAGTCGCTCGAGCAAATTCACATTTGGCTAGATTCACGGTAAGACGTGCATTCACCAAACGGTCAAACAAAGTTGTGAGTCGTTCCAGGTGAGAAGACCAACTGTGAGAATAGACAATGATAATGGCAAGCCATTTTAACATCAATTCGGTTTCGTCTGACTATCCGTAAAAAAATGCATCTTAACTAGGCAAAACTACATTTTGACAATCCGGAATGGTAATTTAAGATTTCCAGATTTTACATTCTGAGTAGTAAGAATAATAATTCAAGATATCTTCAACTACCGTATTTTCCGCACTATAAGGCGCACCTAAAACCCTTCAATTTTCTCAAAAGCTGACAGTGCGCCTTATACATGGACCAATATTGAGCCACAACTGGTCTCGCAACTACAGTAAGCAGCCGCTGACTTCATTTTCCCCCGTAGAAGAAACGCTCGGTGTATGCTGGGATATATGACTGCGTGAAGTGAGCCGTTTCATTTCCATTTGTGTGTTTGTGTAAAGACCCCAAAATGGCTCCTATTAAGAGACACGCTTATGACGCAGAGTCAGTACAAGTGTCAGTACAATCACTATTCGAATGAAGGCAACAGCGCTAGCACGCGAAGTTAACATCAATAAATTTAGATGCGGTCCTTCTTGGTGCTTTCGGTTTATGAAAAGACGTAATCTCTCCATCCACACACGAACGAATACCACGTCACTGACTTTACCTCGGGGAAAATAATAAAACAGCAGTTTATTCATTTTGGGAATGAACGGAGTTTTCAGAACGCTGGTTTGTAATCTATTAATAAAGTTTGACTGACCTATCTGACTGTTTTGTTGACATTCCCTTTAGCGCAGTTCCATCTAATGGATGCATAACGTAACCCCAGCCTCTACTGTAGCGCCTTATAATGCGGTGTGCCTTATATATGAAAAAAGTTTTAAAATAGGCTATTCATTGAAGGTGTGCCTTATAATGCAGTGTGCCTTATAAAGTGCGGAAAATACGGTACATTTTGACAAGTCAAAATTTCTTTCAAGATATCTCAAATTACGACACTGGATCCGTCATTTGACGGGACACACCCGTAACTATAATTTATAACCGAATGCAACAACTTTGAAAAGCTAAAATTGCTATTGTCAAAGCATTTTCAACATGAAAGTTGTGCATTTTCAAACATCTTTTTTCCATTCTTTTTCTATTTTTTCATTGTTTTATTAAACTTTCAAATTGCCACGCAAGTCAGAAACATTTTGATTATACAGAATACATATTCAAGATATCAGTAATGTCATTCTGACTATTCAGAATGTTAATTTAAGATATCTTAAATAGAAAAGCTGTGTAATTCAAGATATCTCTAATTCATTTAGAGATATCTTAAAACAGTTGTGTCCAAACTTTTTTTTAGTGAGGGTGAAATACAGAAAAATAAACAAAGGGCTGGGCCACACAGTAGAGGTGACATATTGACACATGAATACTGTGTGTATTTCTAACTCACCTATAATGTGAAGAACATTGCACTCAGTGGGAGCAGTGATGCTGTCCTTTGGATTGAAGGATGACTGACATGTCAGGAGAAAGTTTGGTGGTTGAGACAAGAAGGACTTCACAGAGATGGCTATCGGTCATTCTGGTTCTCAGTCTGCTTTTGTTCTGATTCAACAGAGAAAATGTTTGTACACATATGTATGTTCAGCCGAACAGACTCATCATTCTTTTTGCGTGGCGTCTCAGAGGAAACTTGGCATTATCCAAACTCTGATAGAATTCAGGGAGGGAGAGAAGCTGATGTTGACTCTTCAGAGAATCATCACATTGCATTTCAATCAGTTTTAACAGCAGACTCTCTTCCACTTCTTCTGCATCCACCAGGAAGGGGGTCGAGAACAGCTTGATTTGTTTTTCAATGACAGAAAAATCTTGGAAATGTTGGTTGAATTCTGTCACGAGAGATGGAATCACAGACACATATTTTTCCTTTTTAGCAGAAAGGTCAGCCTTTGGAAAAGCAGACTTGATTTCAGACAGCGCAGGGAAGTGTGCAGCATTAAAGCCTCGTAGTTGTGTCTCAATACTCAGGCGGAGCTTTACGCAGAAGGCTTTCATGTGCGCATACAAGTGTGACACCAGCTGTTCTTTGCCTTGTAGGTTCTTCTTCAGTGTATTTAGATGATGTGTAAGATCAACTAAAAATGCAAGGTCTGCCAGCCACAGAGGGTCACTTAGTTCATGAAGAGGTCAGCCCTTCTCTTTTAAAATCTGGTCGATTTCTGATCTCTGCGAATAAAACCGCTGCAGCACAGAGCCGCAGCTGAGCCAGCGCACATCAGAGTGGTAGAGTACATCCCCGTATTCAGCGTCCACGTCAGATAGGAAAGCCTGAAATTCTCTGTGGTACAGTTCTCTAGCTCGAATTATGTTGACAGTTTTTGTAACAGTGTTCATCAATTCCCCCAGCTGGATAGTCTTGGCACACAGCGCTTCTTGGTGGATTATACAGTGCATCCTAACAGCCTCACCTCCATTCTTTTACCTTGACGCACACCAATGATGCCATTCCTTTGCACTCGCCCGTCATGGCCGAAGCTCCATCCGTTGTTACTTCACAGAGCTTGTCCCATTTAAGGCCCATCTTTTCAACTGCCTCTGACACAACTTCAAAAGTATCTTTTCCCATCATTGTGCCTTTTAGGCTCATCGTATCAAGCAGCTCCTCCGTACAGCAAAAATTATGATCTACTCCCCGCAAAAAAAATTAACAGTTGTGCGGTGTCTGTGGCATCTGTGCTCTCATTGCATGCTATTGAGTAAAATTCAAAAGCACAAGCTTTGTCTCATAGCTGAACTTTCAAGTTAGCTGACAAGTCCTCAATTCTCCGCACCACTGTATTTCTGGATAAAATCACATTGGTGAAATCAGGCACTTTTTCTGGGCACATTATTTCTGTGACTTTGATGAGGCACTGCTTTATGAAATCACCGTCTGAAAACGGTGCTGGGCAATAAGTTTAGCAACTTCATAACTTGCTGTTGTGGCGTTTTCCTGTATTTTGTTAGCACGAAAAACAAAACTGCTGTTGAGCTTGCAGGCTAGCTGCCATTTGCTTGACTTTCTGTTTTCGTTCGGCACCAGTGTATGATGTAGCTCTGATGTTTGGTCTCATAATGCCAACGGACTATACTCAAAAAACCATTATACTCTTTCATTACAGCAACATCTTTATTGCAAATCACACAGACACACTTTCCTTTGATTTCCTTGAAAAAATACTAATTTTCCCACCATGTTTGAAATCTCCTACACACACTTGCTATTTTGCGTATCTTCGGTGCTGCCATTTCTGGTGACTCGCGGTAAAAGTTTTTCTTCGCTTAATTTTGTTTCTGTGGCTGATTCCATCTAGTGTTGAAACTGAGAAGCGCAACAGAGTTGAGCTCAAGCTTCTTGTGCGGGCCATATTCAATTATATTTCCAGAATTAGCTGCGGGCCAATAAAAACTACGGCCCGTGGGCCGTAGTTTGGACACCCCTGTCTTAAAAGGAATTTTGACTAGTCAAAATTACAATTCAAGATATCTTTAATTTAGATTTGTCTCGTCGTTATTTGCTTTTAAGATATCTATAATTTAGTTTTCACTAGTCAAAACTACATATCTCCTATCCAAAAATAAATTTAAGATATCTTGATTTATGTTGTCATTCGAGATATCTTTGGTTAGAATTATGACAAATCAAAACTAAAATCGAGATATCTTGAATTTACTTTATGACTAGTCATTATTTAATTGTAAATATCTGAAATGTGCATTTCAAATAGTCAGTAATTCATTGTAGATATCTTGAATTGAAGACCGTTACTGTGGTCTGAAAAAGAACCTCCAGAATGTGTTGAATGCCAGTTTGGCGCACTCATCCAATCTGTGTGCTCTCCACCAGTATCTTTATGTGTCAACACAAAATCAGCCAACACTGCAGCTTCTGATACAGTTTTTACCTTCTGTTCAGTAATGTACACTGCAATGCATTATTGAGAAACAGAGTTCTTAAATTGTCCCAGAGCCATTAAATTACAGAGGTCACCAAGTGTTTTAACCTCAGACGGAGTGCACCATCAATTGAAATGAATCTCCAAATCCTTTGCAAACTCTACATAAGTTTTGTAACCTTTTTTCCAGTTCCTAAACTTCTGTCTGTATGGTTCATGGACTAATTCATATGCTTTAAGTATTGCAGCTTTAACCTTAGCATAATCTTGGCCATCACTTAGGCTCAACATAGAGAAAGCTTCTTAAGCATGACCAATCAAAACACACTGAAGCAAAACTATGTGGTCTGAATCAGATCAGTCTCTTGTCTCTGCAACCCTTTCAAACAAAGTGAAAAAAATTTCAACATCCTTTTCACTTAACTTAGGCACCAAACGCAAGTCACTTAAAATATCAGAGGCTTTACATTTTGAGTCCATAACACAAGATTCCACAGACAATTTGCCTTCTTTCATCAGATTTCATTTCTCACTTTCTACATTTATTCTTGCTAATTCAGTTTCCCTTCTTATCTTTTCCATAGTAAGAATCTTATCCAAATCTGCTTGCTGTCATAAATTCTCCAAGGCCAACTCCTTTTCCTTCTCCAATTGCATTCTTTATCTTAACATCTCTTTTCTTTGTTCAAAATCCAAAAGTTTAGGCTTTACAACCTGAGAACCCAAATCTTCAGGTCTTGAAGGCAAAGACAAAACACCCATTTCAATTAGGTTTTCCCTTAAAATTGCTTTATCATTTTCTTTCAACCGTTTGTCACCAACACTTATTTTATAGTGCTCAGCAATTTTTACTAATTGTTCTCTTGAACACTGCTCCAGAAATTCTGCTGATGGAGATTTGTTAAAGTCTTCAACAGACATGTCTAAATTCTTAATCACAAAACAGTGTTTCAAAATTTAAAGTAAATTGCTGACAATCTGTGCAACACCAAACAACCAAACTGAACTGCCCCTCTAACTGTCTATCAGAAACTAACTAGCTCAAACCTAGACTTCAGAGATCAGGGACAGTGGGTACTTATGCACTAAATACCAGTAGACTAGAAAAGGCAACCCCCCCTACATTGAGGTTCCTGCTCAGACTGCTCTTCCACCAGACCAGGCAGTGAGGTACAAGGTCACATCGCAGATTACCGTGACATGAGTTTTAGTGTACTGTGATACGTGCTTTAATTTTTCAATTAGTTAATATAGATGGATGCTGAAGCAGTAAAAATATTTTCAGTCACTTTCCTGTTTATTTCCTGCAGCAGCAGTGATAAGGATGTGTGTGTCATCGATACACTCTGTCATATTTGGCAGGTCTGGGAAATGACAACTTAAAAGGTGACTGACCCCAGTCTGAGATGTTGCACAATGTCTGCTATAATTGAATCTTATTTCAAACTATGTAACTTCAGAGGATTTAACATCACCCAGCAAAGTGGAATCCTGTGTAAGTCTAATCTATCTAATAGATTTGTGTCTCAGTAAAACGTGTCATGAGTGGAAAGAGGCATCAGTGCAGTGGCTTCTCAGTCATCAACACAGTGCTGCCTTTCTGCATCGCCAACATCATCCAGGAAGCAACTAACTGCACACAAATGTAGAACAGTAACTGGATATGACCTGCAAACATTGCTGATGTAAATCCAGTTTAGGTCAGGAAATCCTTCTGGAGTATGGTACACTTAAGAATCTTTCTGCTGGGATAGACAGTGGTGAGAAAAAGTGTTAGTCCCTGAATCTAGTTGAGATGCAGTGGCATCACCTCCAAATGGTGGTCCATACTTAAAAAGCCTCAAACATGGCTTTAAGGCTACAATTTTGCAAAGATGAGTGGATCAATGATTCTCTGTAGTGATGTAGGCTCATTGCAACTCATGGCAAATGCTTGATTACAGACTTTACCTCTAAAGGTTGCCCAACCAGTTAGGAGTGTTGGGAGACAACCTGTGTAGTGTTTACCTTTATCTATCACTTGTGTTTTCTTTGTGAAACATTTACTTCTAATATTGAACATTATCTAACATTAATATCTAACATTGAAAAGATAATAAATCCCACCCATCACGGTTTAAGTGTAGAAATCCAGATAGGACTGCTTGCTTCAGGTGGGTGGGGTTCTGTAGAATCTCAGACCTTCTTAAAGAAAACCAAGCAGGATGTCTTCACAGAAGCTGTTGGTTTTATATTTGAAGTTTGATTGCATGCATATACCTAGCTGACTTAAACAGATTGTTCACAAAAATTGCTGTGTGGAGTAGGCCCTTCTACTCCCTGTGTGTATTTACATCTCTTCAGAGACCTTTAAACTTTAGAGTGATGTTTCAAAGAATGCTTTCTATTAATTCATTCTAGGACATTCTATCCTTTTATGAAAAACATAAAACATTTAATTCCTAAGAAAAGAAGAATATTATGTCAAGCCAACAAACAAATATTTTTAACACAAAAACAATATTTCATGACATACACAACCATAGAGATAACTGCTGATCGACAGTTAATCTTCAAGAGGTAATGGCTAAAGAAGCTGGCTGTTCAGAGTGCAGTGGCCAAAAGAAACAACCCAAGATCTAACGAGCTGCGGCTCATAGTACAGCTGGAGAACTGATAGCTTGATTCAAGGAACTACATAGTTCTGGGGCTGAACTGGACTCAATGTTTCCAGACTCATCAAAGGAGCCTATACAGGGTCATGTCCAAATTGCAGAGCTCATAGACCGAGAAGAGGAGTTCAGAAAGTCATGACAAGCTCTGTAGATTGTGTTAATGCCACTGATGCCGGGATCTAAGAAGCAGTGGACAAAGCCAGAAGGCCACACAAACCCACAAAGAAGCTCTTGTGACCCTTAAAGTGCATGAACTGATTAAGGAGCTTTGGAAGACATCTAGGAGGCTGCGGACACCCATGAAGAAGAACCAACTAATGGAGTTTGAAGGTCTGCTGAATGGTTGTCGACCTTTATCTATCACTTGTGGTAGATAATGACGCAATGACGAATCTGTCATTGTGGCTCTGGAGTCATTGTGGCTTTGTCGCAATTTTTAGGTTCAATATATACTTTACTTATGCACTACTGTTACAAAACCAGCATAGCTGTAAAGTCACAGCCATAACTCATTAAAGCTTTTGAATTTCATGCTGCACTGTGCAGACACCTCAACATGCTGGATACTTGTAGTGGTTGAAAGTGCTGGTTATTGGTTCTTTTCATTTATTCATTTAGCTTGTTGTTCACCAATTGTAGGAGCTCACACTCACAGGCTGAGAACAAGCAACCTTCTAGCCTAATAGCCATGTTATAGAGGCTGCAGCCTCAGGTTTCTCCTGATCCCTCTAGGTGAGGATGCTGTTAATCTACTTCATATATATATATATATATATATATATATATATATATATATATATATATATATATATATATTTATATATATTTATTTATTAATGCTGTATATGCCGGCATTAATGTGCTATATACATTACCCTTAAATATTTCAGAACAGATTTGGCTTTGTGCTTTTTTGATCTGTATGCATCCTACTAAATGATTCTAAGTAGTAAGCAGATATGACAATGTATAATTCTTCTGCATCTACTGAAGCTTGTAGTACTTCATCAAGAGGTTTACAGTTGCAACACGTTAAAGGCAGCATTATGTAAAACAATAGCTTCAGAGCTCCAACAGTGTATGAATGTCCTATCAAAGAACATATGTTAAATAATATCTGCACACATTGTTTATCTGTTTTACATCTCTTAATTTGTAGTTATGGTTAGTATCATTAAGGTGTGGCAGACTGAACTCGCCTCTGACTAAGACTACGTTACCAGGTTGTCAGTCAAAACCTTGAAAGATTTGTTCCTTTTTGTGCTGGTAGTAAGCATAGTGATGTAATTATCTATTTATGTTTTCATTCAGGCATTTTGAAAAAAAAAACTTACTAATCTGTATGCTTTTGAAAAATATGGAAGAGTTTAAAGAGGAGATATGAAGTGGGTCACTAGATTGCTTTAGGAAACATGGACTGTTACCATGACAGCTGCGTTCTAGATTATGATTTGTTTGGAATGTATTCAGTAATAATGCAAATATCAATATAACCTATGATTGGTGTATATACAGTAATATTGAATAAATGTTACTATTACTGAAAAGTAATTTAAGCAACACGGTTCACTATACAACACATTATATAGATTAATTCCACTCAGACTGATGAGCCTGTATCTAATAATTATGCTGATTTTCTGCTTACAACTGATGAAACCACGTCTGTCTGCCTGTATGGATCAATTTGAATAAAAATAGCGGGATGAAGGGGTTAGGAAAGAGAAAATAGAGACGATTTAAGTGGGCCTTGAAGGAAATTTTGTGCTCAAATCAAGAATTATAAACTATGTCCTTAGAGGCTATCTGCTGCTTCAATACTAGAGATTAGTAATTAGAGCCAAAGACACGCCATATGTGTCTCCCTGCCTCACTTTATCTCTGGAGTTCACCCTACTGGCACTAAATCAAGGCCAAACTTGTTATTAACATGCATGTGTGCCATAGTTTCACAGTTTTGTTCAAGAAAAGCTCTAATGATGAATCTGCCTCAGTGATGACAGAGGGCTTTGAGACCTGGAAGTGTGTAAAATCGCTGCTGCATCTAACAACTGCACAGATTCATAACTTAACATGTTCTAAGTATGATTCAGCTGTAATGTATCCACCATGTTGTATGGTTTCTGTTTCTTTTTAAGTTGGTCTGGATTTTTTATGTTTTCTTCTCCTTTGTGTGAGTTTTTATTAGATTCTTTAGAATGTTGCCTCCTTTGTTTACCGTAACTTTTCTTCTTGAATTTATCTCCTAATCTCAGTTTTGCAGATTTCAGCTCTTCTTTCACCTTTTAATTTTAGGTTCTTTATCAGCTTTATCTCTACTTCTGGTCTGGTGATAGGTCTTAACAGTTTCCTGGTGAGAGTGAGGGACGGGGCTTTGCCACAGCCAACTCTACTAGCTGCAACAAACTACTCCTATTAACATTTCACATATAACAGTCATGTTTATGGATCCCTCCAAAAATCCTCAACCGTATCCATGTCACTAACACAGCAATCCAAGACCTACATTTCCACCTGACCAGTAGCACCTTGAGTTCACACAGCCACAACGTCACAGCAGCCCGTCCCTCTAACTGCCTAACCAGAATCTAATTTTACTCCTCCGAGCCTCCGGATGTTGAATTGGTGGTTTTGATGCACTATAACAGCAGAGATAATAAACAGAATCAACTGAATAGGGCGGTCATCTCACCCAGTCATGTGTTTCTCCTGGTAGATGTATGTGACCTGCACGGTCCAGGCCAAGGGGACGCGCCTGGCCAAGCCCGTCATGTCTCTGGGGTTCATGTGTCTCGCCTTCCTCACTGGTCTGAACCGTGTGGCGGAATACCGCAACCACTGGTCAGATGTCATCGCAGGTTTTATCATTGGCATGGCCATCGCCACCTTCCTGGTGAGAATCACACATTTTTGTCACTATGGAAACATTTCTGTTTAGGAGAAGTAAAGTCCTGTCCTGGCACCATTTGAACAGTTTAACCTTCACGCTGTTGTTTTAGAAATATGACACAGAACAGTAATTCATTGTTCCAGGATACAGAACCACTAAGACATTCTGTTGAGTTCCTGTCTTCCCAGCAGAAAAGAAACTGTCCTCATCATCCTGACAGTAGGTGGGGGAGGGAAGACCATCCATCGCCTCCACACAACACCAGAACTAGCGATGTGTTTCTTAATATTATTATTAGAGGACCAGAATACGAGTTGTGAGGAGATGGGACTGTGGTTCAGCTTTGTCATTATTCATATTCTAATCCTCATAGATCAGTATTTCTCAGTTCTGGTCCTCTTAGACTCCTGATCTGCCGGTTTTTGGTGTTTCTTTTCTGACTTGAATTGATTAACAGGCTTCTGCAGCTCTGGATGGCTGCAGAGGAGGTCATGCAATCATTTGAAGTAGCTGATCTGGAACAGAGACACATCTCAGACATGCAGGACAGCAGTTCCTGTCACAGCCAGTTAGTCAAGTTAACCAAAATATACTGCTCAAAAAAATAAAGGGAACACTTTAAGTGTTAAACACCTGTTTAAGTGTTCCCTTTATTTTTTTGAGCAGTGTACTTTAATATTTGTAGTGCTGTGAAAAAGGACTCCCCCTGTCATTGATATATGTTAAAAAGGATTTTATTGGGGGGATTATTCATAATTCTTAATAATATCTTTGATAGCTTTATCTTTAATATCAGACAAAATTACTCTGAATAAATAAAAAAAAAAAGTAAACATAAATACTTTAATGATCACAAAAGAAAATTAAATGTTGTTGCATCTCATGATCCAGTTTTCTTCAGAGAGCTGATGTTGAGATGGCTGTGGGCAGGAAGGGTTTCTGGTAGCAGTCTGTATTACAGCAACTCTGAAAAAGCCCTGACCGAAGATACTGTTTTTCTATGACATATGTCACCCATAGAACAGAACCTTTCCTGCTACTCTGTGCTGTAGCTAAGTGAAACCTCTGAATCAGCAGCTTCAAGGTGTCTGCATCTACTCAACCAAGTGGAAATTGACACTCAGACACTTTTTCCATAACCCTGGAGGAGCTCCACTCCTCACAGCAGTGGCACCATGAGGACGCAGCAGCTCAGAGCGCCCTTTGCTTTTCTGCTGTGTGTTTCTGGTAACCATTGTACCATCGTTGTTTCTGTAGGTGGTGTGTGTCGTTCATAACTTCAAAGGCAAGCTGCTGCTGAATGAGGACTCTCCTGCTGAGCTGCAGCCCAACGCGGCCATGCTAAACATGGGTCACCTGGACAGTCCTCTGGAGAAGTACATCGCTTCCCAGGTTGGTGAGCACTTCACACGTCAGGTTTGGCATCCTATAAGGAGATCTGGTAGCAGATCTAGACGCTTTTTTATTTAAATGTTTAAATTAATTAGCGAAACATGAAGCACATGTGAGTACAATTTGCGGAGATTATTTGTCATTTTGGGAACATGTGGATTTTTCTCTTTGTGATGCCTCAAATGCATGTTGCTACTGCAGGAGACAGATGATGAAGATGAGGAATCTTGCTATATTAAGGAGTGCCTCCATGTTTTCCTGCGCTGGCTCCGGGGCCTCAGCTGGTTTCAGCACCTCAGAAATAAAAGGCAAAACAACTTTGATTTGCTTTGGAAGATGATCTCTAGACAAATCTGCTTCCTCCTCTTTTCTACTGTCTGTGTTTGCTTCTGCTGCTTGGTTACCCCCATTAACCAGCCACCAGAGGTTAGTTTACCTTTAGTGGTTGGTTGATCAACCACTAAAGATAAACCAACTTTAAATCCTTTCCATCTCACTGAAGCATTGAACTTTGATCTGTATTGAACTCTTCTACTCTAAAGTAACCAAGTTTCTGTAGCCATATTCTGTAGCCATCTTGCTTGAAACCGCCATTGGAACAGCTTATGATAACATTTTCAATGTGAATATTCAGTGAGAAATCACAGTCCTCTCACTAAATCAATGACAAATGATTTTGTCATTTTCCAATTCAGTTTATAATTCTGGTTTTACAGAGTTTTGAAGCAGGCTACATGGAGCATCCACTTTAAGCTGCCATCTTGATTCTCTGTTCCATACCGAAAAGTCATATTTTAATATTTTAATGATTGGCCTTGTGATTCATGCTGCCCCTACTTCCACACAGTTCTTATATAACTTTCTGACCACCAACAGGTGGCATGATTAATGCAGTGAATCCTATTAAAAACATGCAACTGGAGAAGAAAACCTGCGTCTTTGCTTCCAGCTCGCCTGTGGCTTAGTTTTGGTCGTGTTAAGTGGGAGTCGTTCTGTTCTCAACTTGTTATAAATTCTCAAAGACAGTTAAATTTTTACATTTTTTATCTGATTCACAATCATTTAGGCAACAAATTTCAGATTTTTACTTGTTAAAATTGTAGAGTTTCAAGCTGACTGAGTTGGACTGAAAATGTGACATCAGAAGATTGCAAGTCATTGATTGGCTAAGGAGAGGAGTCACTGGTTGCTTCACTTCTCCACTGGCATCCTTTTTCGCCTCTCTTCTTTTTAGAAAAATCTACAAACTGAGCAGACTAGCACAGCTTGGTTGTGTTGTATTTGATCAGACTCTGGTTTACTATGTGATTCCAGCAGAAAAAAAGGTTGTTACAAATAGTTTGGAAATCAAATTTTTGCACCCCTAGAGATGACTTTAAAAGCAACTCTCATACAGAAAAATCAAGAAATCCAGAGAACCTACTGAATATGAAAGCAGGAAGTCCTAGAAGATGACTTGTCCAGGAAACAATGTCAAGCAAAACTATAAGTGACATCCTGTACCTTTTTTTTAACAGACCTCTTTACTTTGGTTACATGTTAAGGAAATAGATAAATCTGACCTAATGTGAAACACTGAGTCAATCAAGAACAAATAAAAATGCATTTTGATTATTATTTTATTAAGAAATTAAGCAAAGAAAATGAGCAATGACTCCCCTGGCTACTCCAGGAAAGTAGGAAAAGATCCTACTTGCGATGTAGGAAAGTACATTGCTTTTAATATTCAAGAAAACATACACCAACCCTAGGATACACCAGCCCTCTGACAAAGAGGGCTGGTGTATCCCACCAGATTCAGTTTAATTCACAGCTCTGGTATTTGCACCTACCAGAAAGTGCAGAGCAGGATGTACTTCCTCAGGAGACTGCGGTCCTTTAACATCTGCAGCAAACTGCTCTGGATATTCTACCAGTCTGTGATTGCCAGTGTCCTCTTCTACACCGTGGTGTGCTGGGGAGGCAGCATATCCAAGAAGGACACGTCCAGACTGGACAAACTGACCAGGCGTGCCGGCTCTGTGGTCGGCATGAAGCTGGACTCTCTGGTGATGGTGACGGTGAACAAACTGCTGGACATCATGAACGATAGCAGCCACCCTCTACACGCTGTCATCAGCAGCCAGAGGAGCCTGTTCAGTGACAGACTGCTGCTTCCCAAGTGCCGGACCAATAGATTTAAGAACTCTTTTGTCCCCCATGCCGTCAGACTGTACAATTCCTCACTGGGGGGGGGGGGAGGTGACACAGGACAGAGGGTGGAAGGAGTAGTGACCCCTTGTATTTTTCTCCATACTTATCAGGTCAAACCACATAGTGCAATACGATACCACTGGTCAATCTATCCGCCAAATTCTTATATATATTTTTTTTTTGTGTTGTATTTATATTTACTTATATTCTTATATTCTATATTCTTATTCCTTGTTTCTTACATAATTTAAGGTTTTTCTTGCATAATTTAAGGTTTTGGTTACTCACATTTAGTGTGTACCTTAGTATTTAATTTGTATTTTGTATTCTTTTGCACTTTACTTACTGTGTGTTATCAGGCTATTTTTTGCCTGGGAGCTGCTGGTAACTTCAATTTCCTGAGGGAGTCTTCCCAAAGGATCAATAAAGTACAAGTCTAAGTCTAAGTCTAAGTCTACAGACTGTGACCCTGGATGGTTCAAACCCAGTTCAGAAATACCATTTATTATGTGTTTCCAGCGAGCTGCCTCCAACATGAAGGGTGCTTCATAGATAAAATTGATTGATTGCTTGATTGATTTAAATAAAACAAAGTTTTGCCATAACATATATGCTGTATTTACAGCGGTTAACCAGTTTAACTGGCCTATATAAGGTCTATAAGTCGGAAGAAAGGTAAAAAGTCGGTAACAAGTTGTTTATAAACCAAATTTTTCAAAAAAAGATATTTCTTCAATGCAAAGTTGAATCAGATGAAGGAACTAAGCGTCAGGAACCGTTCTCATTTTACTTTGACACACTGCTACTAGTGCAGTGTTTTGAATATCATAAGATTCACTTCATTTTATTTTCATAAAAATCTGAGTAGTCCTACGTGTGTTTTCCCTTGAGTTCCACACCAAACATGAAGAGAAAATGTCCCATAGTGAGCACCTGCTGGGGTTTAGATGTAAATGCGTCTGTAAGCATCCAGAAACTCAGCAGGCCTAGATTAAAAACAGGGTTAATGAGATGCTTCATTCTACATGAATAGAGGAAGAACATCTTTCAAAAACATCAGTGTTTCCTGTAAAAATTAACATAGGTCTAGAATCAGAAGCAGATTCATCCAATCTGAGCACAGTATGATAAAAACAAACACAAGAGTCCACATTTACTGTCAGACTAAACCTTATTCATTATTCCACCTCTTTGGTCTGTGGCCCAGTGGGACTTTTCCCGATTTAGAAAATATATTTCTAAATGATTTAAAAGTAAAATAATTTCACAAGCTATTTATCACTTGTAGTGATAGAAAGCTGCATAATCACTTGCAGAAAGCTGCCACAGCATCAGATTTGACCTGTGATCTAACTAAACTCAGATCACTTAAAAGCTATGTTCAGCTTTTCATCTCTAGCTAATCTACTATTTATTTATGTCCACTAAACACTGTTTGAAACGTTAGTTTTCATCTTAGAATATATACACAGTTCCAATTCACAGATTATCTAAATATAAACGCCTTATAATGTTGCAGTGGAAACAAGGTGCAAGAACTATATGTTACTATATAGAGTAATATTAAATATTAAACCACAAATATCAAAAAGAAAATTTTTAAGCTATTAACTTTAGCAATATCTGTGGCTTTTGGGCATGTTGGATAATGGATAGATGATTACAACTGTCAGGTTAGACTTTGCTCTCTTGGTTAGTTTTTCTACTGTTTCTTTGAATCTTAATGATCTATTCATCATCTTTAAATATCTAGATGCATTTAGAGGATCTCTGGATTTACAGCGGACTTTTCTCATCTTGTTTTTTACTCCAAAGGAAAATTAAACTACAACATGTATCAAATATACAGCATATATCTGATGACTGTTTTCCTGCAGAGTGTGTGCTCAGTGGCCTGACAAAGAGCAGAACATTTCACGCTTACCTCGGCTATGAGGAGCTTGGAGGAAAATTGCATGATCTAAAAATAGCAGAGCCTAAAGATGACTGAGAGCTAAACAGGCCACAGTGAACAAAATGCCACGGCACGAGGAACCCTTAAGTCATCCAGTATGAACAAGTTAAACCAGGGAACTCAAATATAAATACTGAAGGTCATGAATTCACTTTTCAAGCAGTCAGAGGTCCATTTATTATGAACGGTCAACCCACAAATTTCTTTCTACACAAAACAATAAACATATGGAAATAAAATATAATTTTAAACTACTCATAAATTTACATACTTAATCAAGAAACTCCTGCAAAAAATAAAAACAAGTGTGACGAGGGGGTTTAAAAAACATTCTATATAAAAATGGCAAAATAAAAGGGCAAAAAAAAGGAGGTGGGCCATGGAATGCAATTCTAGGATGTCATGATTGGTGAGTGATGGTTGTACCCAAATGCAGAACAGCAGGGGGGTGGAGTATGTGAAGACATTAATTGAACATAAAGAACAAAACTTACAAAGATCCCAGGGAGCCAGGGCAGAACACAAACCATAACCAGCAAGGAGACATGAGGAGAACACAATGTCAAGTGGGGAAGGCATGCTGTTGGCTGGCATCCACAAGGCGACCAATCCAGGAGCACTGCTCATTTTTTTTGCTCTACTAAAAAGAGTGGAGCAAAGAAAGACTGACACCCATTACAAGAGAACTTTCTAGTGTTAAAGGGTGTGAGGAACACACTCAGTGCCTCACTGCTGTCATTTTCCCCACTAAGCCAGAGAATTGCTTTTTGCTGCTCTGAGTTCTTAAGAAAAGCTACTGAATGTTGCCTGTGCTTGTGTGCAGAACAGTTGTTCAGATTATTCAGCCGTCTTAGGCTGTCTGAATGTGTTCTGGAAGGGTTGCCAAGTAGGGCTTCTGTTGTGCTGCTGAGGGCCTTTAATCTGCAACAATGGTGTTACCTTAAGGGGATTGTTTGAGAGGAGTGGCCTCTCAGTGGTTGTTCCTGGATTTCTCCTATGTACACAAAGTGGTTTAAAAATGTCCTTGGTTCCAGGGGACCTTGGGCCTGAGGTCCATGACCAGGTTGATAGCTGCTGCTGCTTATCAGACATTCAGGGTTATGATATTAAGAGGAAGAGCATGGCGGAACTGTCAGCCAATCACCAGACAATGAGATGCATCTGCTGGAAGTGGCTGCTGAAGAAACCAAGTACACCCTACGGACGGGTGAGGGTTAATTTGGAATCCTGGCAGAGGAACCTTTTCTTTACATCGTCATCTCACTCCCCCAGGAGGATTTCTGTCCTGAACGCGTCCTGGAGCTACAGAGAGAAATATATGTAAGTTCAAGAACTTCAGGAGAAATTCTTTACTTTCCTGGAGGAGATTGAGGATGTAGTTTCAGAATGAGCCCTATTCAAGATCTCCACCGAAGGTCATTTTGGGCCTCATTCCAGGCTGTGCTTGCTTTGAGGGGTTGAGTTGAGACTATTGTCAGGTTGTAGAGGAAGTACTGAAAGACTTCTCAATCTGGACATCATGTCCTTGTTCAAGCAGACCACCACACCTCTCTCATAAAGCTTTCTGCGGTTGAATCTGCTGAACCTTGTTGGATGTTTGTTGTAAGTAGCTAGGAATCATCTTGCTTACTTAGGTCAGGTGTCATTCTTTCAAGAGCCCAGTTCACAACAAATGCCATCTCAAAGAGTTTTCATTTACTGGTAATATTGGAAATTCTCTCTCAGGACCTGCACATTTCCTGTCTCTTTACTCAGGCCCCACAGCCAAAAACTACGTTGGAGATGGTTAAACTCTTTTCTGCTGCATGTCTGGCATGTCTTCAGATTGAAGTGTTTCTGTGCAAGGACGTTGCTATCTTCAAATAAATTTCTCGAGTTTGGAACCTGGTGTGCCGTGGAAAGAATTTCCTATTAAAGCTTTTTGAATAAAAATCTATTTTATCAACTTTGCAATTTTTTGACATTTTTCCCTCTTATTGCTGTTTGACATTGCATTCCTTCTTCCTCTGTATGTCTAAGTTTGGTGCTGTTGAGAACAGACTTCATAGACTGAAAACTGAGTTTTCCTTCAAACTCTGATTTAAAGTGTAACTCTTTCTTTCAAATATTGATTTTGCTCTTCTACCTGTTTTCTAGAATCACATCGCCTTCGCTGAGGTCACATGATGTGGAATCAGCTGTATGGCAGACCCATTGGACGTCCACACTCTTTACCGTCCAGTCTTATTAACCGGAGTGCAGCAGTAAACCATATGTGCGTGTGTGGGTGGGGGTGTACGTGTGTGTGTGTGTGTATGTGTTTGTCTGTATGTTGTTGATCTATGTTGTCTCTATCAGGCTCCTATTGTCATCCACAGTTTACTGAACTCAAAAAGGGGCAAAAAAAAGTTGAATCAGTAACTCAGTGTGACAGGCTGCTTCTGCTATCCTCCATCTATGCACTTATTCTGAGTTCTTATCAGACTCTTTCCTCCCAAATAGGGAATTTTAATTCTAAAGGCTTCAACAACCAGAAGAATTGAACATGTTCACATAGAGTAAAACAGTTTTGTTGCAATACAGTCATAGCATAGAGAAGCACTCCCATTTTAAATTTTGAGTTCCATATGTTAAAAGGAAAAATAAAACATCTTTTTAAATGTGCAGTATTAGCGCATTTTCCATATGAGCTGGTAAAGACCAGATCAGTTCTACTTTATGCAAAACTAATAGCACAGTTTACACTTTCTGTTTGAGTTGCTGACATGACAGCAAAAAAAATGATCTGAACAGCAAATTGATGGATGGGATTTTTACACTGGATGCAGATTTTGTACTTGGTAAACTTATTAAACTCAGACTTAAAAAAGAAATCAAATATATGTAAAAGGTTTAATGTCCAAAAATAATCCAAATTTAACAGAAGTTGTCTTTCACAGGACAACACCTCTGGTGTGAATGAGTGAAGTTAGAGAAAGGTTTTTACCTAAATATGATTAAACCTTTTCAGAAACATTTGTCCCTGAACAGCATTTTGATGATGCCAGTTTTTCCTTTCATTTCATTTGCTGTAGATACATTTGTAGTAAACATTTGTGGGTATGAATGTCTACACTAAATGGTGGGTCTGTATTGTAACAAAACTGTTAAAAACTTTATCAGCCGCACAAGACAATCATCTTGTCGTTCTTTCAGTGTTGTTTCAGTCAGGAACAGCACATCCAACAGGACAAAGCGTTTTGTTTCTCCAGTGAAAATATTCATTTATCCTCCATGTGTTTATGTTTTTTTGAGATCAGCATCAGCAGCATGCTCCACCAGATACTCTTCCTGGGGTCTGTTTACATAAAAGAGAGAGGTTACATTTATAAAAAATCATATTAGAGATGAAGTATTAAAATAACACATTCCACCTTCCAGTATTTTAAAGAAAAATACAAACATTAGTTTAAGATAGGGGAATATTTTAGATTCCCCTCACTTAAAATAAATGTCATGATTAAAAGTGTAGTCTGCTCTGTCTTATCCTCTGATGCTGTCCTGTGAAACACAGAGAGAAAGACGTTTCATCAGTCCACCAGCCAGGTCACGTCTTCTGAATGCTGCTTTGTTGCAGATGTCAGAGCTTCATTCCCTGCTCCTCATACATGGATTCAACACACCTTCTGTTGTAGAAATGGTTGTTTTCCTCTTACAGCACTTAGAAACTATGATTCACAGTTAGGATTAGATCAGAAATCTGGTGTGTCTGTGTGCACACCGCTGGACAATGAATTCAGTCTCTTTCTGTTTAGTTATTATATTCAACAATGTTTTACCAGATGTAAAATGCAAAAAAGGACATAGTGTTCAGGATGAACACGAGCAAAATAACAACTGATCCTTTTTTAATCTAAATCAAATCTGATCCACACCACGTCCTAAAATATGTTAGATATACCAACGACAGGTAATCTGTGATTGATTTCACAGCGATATTGATAATCATAATATGTGATTTATGACATCACAAAACTCCTGAGCTTTTTCAGCTCTCTGTGTATATTGATCATACTGAAACAACAGGACACTGCAACTCAGATATCACAGCAGTGAGCCAGTGGAGCTTTACTGAAACTCTCTACACTATGCAGACGCGTCATTCACGTCTGGATGCAGGAAGTTTGAAACAAAACTTGAAACTTTCAGCTGCTACATTTGGTTACCACTAGGGGGCATTCTCAGAAGGTCAGTAGATTTTTTTATATATAAATATAAACTATTCAGAATTACATATCAGTAACATACCTGATCATGATGAAGCAGAGCACTGTGAGTTACTCACAACTGATCTAAATTCACCCACAATATTGAAAATGGAATCACAATAAAAATAACACACACTGTTTAAGGATTTCTCAGCCTTCATGTTTTATAAATTCCCCCTCACTGCTCAAATAACCTGGGCTGTATTAGTTCACCAAAAGGCTTGGTTTGGTACATATTTGGGTTTTAGCGTGACCGTTGCATATGATGTTGTTGGTACACTTCACTCATCAAAAATTAATAAAAAAAAATTAAAAATTATCATTTGTTTTTAAAAAGATCCTGCCCATTTTTTAGAATAAAACACTTAAATGACTTTGGAGTGGTTTTGATATAAAGACGATCCAGTCTCCCAACGCTGTTCAGAGTTTGGACAGATTGGACGCTGCTGGCGGCTGGCTGGACGTCGGACGATTTTCTCTAATACTAGTTGTGTTTACATTCAGATTGACTTTGTTTCAAGTGATTCAGTTTCCGTAAGAGCAGAGTCATCTATTCTGCTGTTTAAAGTCATATTTTAAAGGTGCACTATAGAAAGTTGTTTTGTGCTTTTATGTCCACATATACATTTTCTGCGTGTGTTCAGACTTGAAACATGCTGTTCGATTCGGTTCCTGGAACATTCCTCCTACAAACAGTAGAATTCCTGCTGACCTGTGAAGAAAAACAAATCTTGTAAGCTGGTTTGTTTGCTAAGAATTTTTGAAAAAGTAATTGTTCATAAGCAACACACTCAATGAGTAGCACTATTCTGAGAATAGTTATACAGACATTTTAAAAGCATTTAACAGCTATTTACAAATTGAAATAAAGTTGATATACAATCTTTACAGATTACAGATCAGTGCACATAAGGCAATCTTCTGCCTGCTATTATTATTTTCTGATAAAACCTAAATTCTTATAATGGGCAGTAATCCATAACTGAGGAAGAAATCTTCACAGTGGGATGAAAAGGTTTGTGCTTTGGACTGCTGTCATCGTGTGTGTGTTTGCTCTCCTCACAAAAGTTTTAAAAAGAACAAGATGAAACCATGAGAGTCTGGAATATAGTATCAATAAACCAATATTCTTTTTAGATTTTATTATCTTGAGTGAGACTTCATATAACTTTCAACACCTAACGTCACGACTTGGTGAAATAATGACTTTGTTTTAATCGCCTCTTGACCTAATGTGTTAACGATATCAATCACCTTTGTTATGCTGAAAGTTTGACTTCTTCATACCTTAGAAACAGCAGATGTTTTGGTTTGGTTGATTTTTTTTTTTTTTATCAGGAAGGAAACCTGTTGGGTTCAAATACAATGTCACATGGTGCAGGAAGGCGAACATAAAGAGGATAAAAAATGGTTTTCTTTATGTTTTGAAAGCTTGATGAAAAAGCCTCAATAGTCCACATAAAATGAGATTTATTACACAATATGGTATTTAAAACAGCATAATATGTTTGCAATAAAAAAAGAAAACAATCTGATGTTGATGTTAGTGGTCCGTAATGTAAATTAACTAATGTTAATTTAATATGTTTTATTTTATACTCTTTTTCTGTTGAATTAGTTATGTATTTGTGGAGGACATGATAAAAGAGACAATTATTCTCAGGACTTTGAGACCAAACCAGTGATTGAAGGAAAACCCAACTATCCATCCAGCTGCTTCTCTGAGAGGAGGATGGATGCAGAGGGGGCTGGACAGACATAGGACAGACACAACCATATACTGGAGGAAAACTAATGTCAAATTTTACTTCTCTGTGTCATGTTTTCACTTCCATTCATTCTCTGTGTCATGTTGTAGCAGTAGCAGTCTTTCATCAGAGGACAGGAAGAGAGGGATGAAAAGCGATAACCCCCCAACACACACACTCAGATCTCTATTTTTGTACAGATGACTGTAGCAGTTGTGGTCGGAGCGCAGGCAGTGCCATGCTGACAGCAGGAGCTCTCACTGCTGATCATGTTGGAAACAAACATCACACTCCATCACCTGACTCAGTTAGTAAAGCTGATAAACATAAAGTATATTCTAAAAGTCAATAATGTTCTTGTACAATTCAAAGAAAAAAAGTGTAAATATGTTTATGTTAATATATGTATATATAGACACATTACTGCTGTCTATTTTCCTAAGACTGTGCACTGTGTGACTGTTCCTTCTGGTAGAAACTGTTATTGTTTTTCTCACGTCAGTTCATGTTGATCACACTCACAGATATGTTTCATACTTTGTTGTGTGAATATTGATTGTCATGTTTAGTGAGAACTTTTACTGAGTTTTATTCTGTTCCTGTTACTCTACTTGAGCCATACATTTTATTGACTTGGTTTCTACTATTTCCCACAATCCTCGGGCTGTATAAGATATATAATATATTAAATATTTATTTCCTTTTGTCACAGGTGTGGCTGCTCCTTTGCTGACATATTTAATTGTATTTTTCCATTTCATTTTCTTATTTCTCTGTGTTCAGTTTAAATTGTGACCTTTTACACTGCAGAAAAGCATCAATCAGAAACTTTGAATAAAAAAAAATTTAAATCCTCCAAAACTTGTAATGTGTCACTTTTAAAAGAGAATGCTAACATATTATTTTCAAAGCACATGCTAAATAGAAATGATTTCAAGTCAGTCCAGACAATTTATTTATCATCAATTCAGGAAATCCAGATTGAGTTACCTCCAGTAAATTCTAATTAGAAAACAGTGCAGTCAAGTTCAATGTATTTGTGATGGCCAAATCCATGGCCACACTCTGATGTCGGTAACTCTTTTTATGCACAGTTTATTTTTTCATATAAACACAACACTTTAATTTCAATAAAAACATTTATTAGTTGATTGGAATGCATTTGTTCTATTTGTTAGCGCGCACATTTAGTTAGCATATGTATTTATATCAACTTAAAGTTAATTTTGTTTTCCCGCCGGTACTTACCTGCGTTGGAGTTGCCAGACAAAAGATGGGGGCCAGAGCTCAGCAGGCTTAAATGCTGATTGGACTGCAGCACTAGTACCTGCTGGCAGGGGGAATTTATAGTTTCTTTGTTTAGATAAGTTTTCTATTTAAGTAAATAATAGTATTTAAAGTTTAATATTTTTGATTTTCAGTTTTGGGCCTAGTTTAGCCACACTTAGCTGTACTGTTATTGTGTTATTTGTAATTGTATTCTGTTTATTTACCCCTATTGTGTCTTAATTGGTCTGATCAGCCAGTATATAAACCCCTGTGTGTCATTTCTTTTTGAGGTCAGTTATGTTTGTTTGTGCAGCCAGTTTGTTTACATGTTTTGCCTGAGTTCAGTTTTGTTTCTTTGACCTCTTTTATGAGCTCAGTTTATCTTTTGTTATTTATAATCTTTGGGTTAAAATAAAAAAACTAATGATGGTGAGATGAAGCTTCATGAGGCATTGAACCACTTGAGCCAACTGGTTCGAGAAAGGGTTCATTTCTTGAAGCTTCATGTGCACACGAAACCACCTACTGGCCAGGTGTATAATCACAGCCAGCTGTATCTTAACACGTGTGATGCATTGAATTTTTGTCTATTATGGCTCTTGGGAATGACTTCACAAAAGGTGTAGGACGAAATCATTTGTCTACATAAATTATGTATACACATATGTGTATAATAAAATATTGTTTGAATGTATTCTCTGTGTGTAATTATTCCCCAAATAGTAGTGTCATGTGATATGGCATGTTGTGTAATAATGTTTTTCTGTGACTCTAGAAAAATGGCATGGGCAGAGGACAGTGAAAGTGCTTGTGGAACTAGGGAGGGGGTGGTGAATAGGCTAATGCTTGTGTAACTTGGATGATTTCATGCATTTTTATTAAGAAACAACAATTTCTCCACAGTTTTTGGTTTCAAACGATTTCTCTTTTTTGACACTACTTCTCCAGCCTTTGAAAAGACACGCTCACATGGCACAGATGATGCCGGGGTGCATAAATAAATAAGTGCAAGTTTGTACAGATTGGGGTACAGTGACCGATGATTAGCCCAGTACTCCAGGGGGTTCTCCAGCCTGCTTATGTTTGCCTCTGACAGGTAGCGCTGGATCTCTACGGTGGCATCTTCTGACACATTTTGAGTCCTCTTTGCCTCCATGACACTAGTGTCCAATCTTTGCCAAAGTCTGCTACCTAAATGGAAACCACAGGTCATGTTAGTAAGTGTTGTAATAGGAATAAGTAATCTCAAAATGTAATATAAAACATTACCTCCAGTGAATTCTTGAGAGGTGGAAGCCTGGGGAATCTCGTGAGTGTTCTCTTCTGTGTTCCGTCGGATGACGGTGGCACACTCTGAAGTCAAGCGCTTCACTGCTTCAGCAGCTTTTGTGTTGCTGAAAAATGCTATAAGTTTAAATTGTGGGTCTTGGAGTGTAGCCAGCGACAAGATGCTCATTGACTGGAGCATGTGCAGCTTCTCCCTGAGCTGTCTGATGAGCTGCTCTCCTATTTCCACTGCTACTGCAGGTGCCGACTTGGTGTCTTCCTCCTGAAGGGCTTTCGCTATCATCTTCAGGAGGGGGATAACTTTTGATGCCGACACGTGTTCTTCTGCAGAGAGCTCCGTGGAGGCGTCATAGAAAGGAGAGAGTGAAGAAAGGCACGCTACAACAATGTCAAACTCACTGGCAGTGAAAAAGGGAATGTCAGTGTGTAATCCAGCCAATGCCGCTCCTACTGGCTCCCTCAACTCCACCAGACGTTGCAGCATCAAGTAGGTGCTGTTCCATCTTGTTTCCACCTCCTGCATCAGCTTGGTTGCTTGCATGCCCAGCTGAAGCTGCACTCGTTTAAGCTTCTCCTTTAAAGATACAGAAGAGTAGGCCATTAAGTCACTGCAGTAGGAGTACAGACAAACTATTAACATTATATATTGGAATAAAAGAAAAGAGCATACCTTAGCAGTGGTGCTGCTTCTAAAGTAGCCAACCAGCTTCCTTGCTTTGGCCCGGAGGCCAGAGAGCACAGGGTGCTGGTCAAACGCCCTCTTCACAACAAGATTGAGGGTGTGAGCAACACAAATGTGGTGGCGAAGCTTCAGCTCTCTCACGCATGCCACCATATTAGGAGCACCATCGGTGACCATGCATGTCACCTTGCCTGAGATTCCCCATTCCTCCATCAGGGAGGCTTTCACACAAGCAATATTTTCAGCAGTGTGAGACTGGGGGAATGCCTGCACTCCCAACAACACCGAACTCAGCTTTTCGTTCTCCTCCACAAAGTGGCATGTCACTGCCAGGTAGGCATCAATGTTGATGGATGTCCACATATCTGATGTAAGGCTAACAGCAACCACCTTCTCTACTTTAGCCTTAGCGTGCTCCTTAGCAAACTCATATTTGGCCTCCACCATGGCCTTCAGAGCCTAAAGGAAGAAATATATATATATTGCTGAATTGTGACACATACAATAATGTAGTCATTCGTTTCATGTATGGACCCACACATACCTGCCTTGTAGGGAGAACATATTTGGGATCCAGCTTAGACACAAATGTCCCGAATCCAACGTCATCCACAATAGTGAAAGGCTGGGTATCCTTCACTATCATGGAGACTAGAACTTCATCCAGCTCTTGTTTTCTGGTGGCTGGTTAAAAGGGAATAAATACAGTGTCTGTTACCTGTTTTATTTGCACAACAAGCAAACATCAGCATGCAAAAATTGTGATAGTGTGTTTGTAATATAGTAATGAAATACCTTGGCTGGGTGAAGCTCCAGTTTCCTCCCTATTCTCATGCAAGGCACGGTAGTGCCTTAGCATGGATGAGGTGTTATTATTGTACCCCAACTCCTTGGAGCACAATAAACACCTCACCTTTACAGAAAATAAGAAACAGTGAAAAATACAGTTCCTCATAAGCAAACCTAATTCATCTGCAAATGTTCAGTTCACTTTACCTTGTTAGGGCTTATCAAATCGACATGTTCCCACATAGGGGAAATCCTCCTCTTTCTCGCCGGCTCCATCCTACTCCTATCCTGTCCTCACGCTCCTAAATCTCCTATCTATCTATCTATCTATCTCCTAAACTCTCCAAACACCAAACTAACTGTCTCAAACTAAATAATCACTATCCAAACTCTGCTATCCAAACTATCAAAACTCTATCCACTCTCTCAACTGACCGCAACTCGCCTACAACAACCCACATTTTGAATGGAGCCTGTGGGATTTCTAAAGCTGTCAAACCCCGCGCCAAAATCTGAGCCGCTTCCCGAAGCAGTCACGTGGTACAGCCGGGCAGCGAGGCTTCGGACGTCATCGTTTTCAGCTCCTCCCCTAAATGAAGCAAGCTTCGATACGTGCTTTACGGAAACGCCCCCTCCATTACTCGACACACGCCTTGAAGCCTCGCCACATCACATAACATTACTAAAAAAAACCTATTTTTCTAATATGTCCTGTGACTCCTCCTGTTTTTAACTCAGTCCATCACATGTGGTGTCAGAAGTGGGGATTTTGAGTTGGGGAGGCAGGATTTTTTTTCTATTTTTTGATTTTTGTGAGTAATTTTTTTTACTAACCCCCCCAACAAATTTTTGAACCATGCAGAATGGTGTGCGCCCAAGAAAAGGAAACAAGGTTGAGACCAAAGAGGTTTCCCAGCAGTCAGAGAGGGAGGAAATAGAAGGAGGAGCTACAGCAGCAGCTGGAGACAGAGAATGATGAGACCAGAGAACCAACTCTGCATGATATTGCTGGAATTCTTCAGGCCTTCATGGGACAACAGGAAGTTCGAGAGAAAAAACAGAGAGAGGTTTCTGCACAGCAAGAACAGTGTTTCAAGTGTTTGCAACATCAGTTTCGGCTTTTGCAGATGGAAATGCATGCCAGGACAACCCCGCCCCCTGAGCCACATCAACTGATCCACAGCCTGTTGAAACTCAAACTGATCATCAGATTCAAGCAACATCTCAACCTGAGGATTCAGCTTCCAGCTCAATAGGTCAGTCTGTGCACATTCATCATCCTAAATTGGAAAAATTAACTGTTGAAGATGATAATGAACACTTTCTGACCACTTTTGAGAGAATTGCAGCTGCTTATTGTTGGCCAAAGTCAGACTGGATTTTTCATCTCATTCCTCTTCTGACTGGTAAGGCTCGCAGCGCCTATGTTAACATGGATGTGGATAATTCCCTGGAATATGAAAAGGTAAAAGCTGCTGTCTTACAAAAATATGATATAAATCCAGAAACTTACCGACAAAGATTTCGCTGCCTTGATAGTCTTGATGAGAGTCCAAAGGAATTGTATTCAAGACTCAAAGAACTTTATGGGAAGTGGATTCAGCCTAAAGATAAAACTGTGAAACAAGTTGGTGAACTGATTATTCTGGAACAATTTTTGAGAATGCTGTGTCCTGAGCTTCAGGTCTGGATCAAGGAGCACAATCCAAAGTCTGCTGCAGAAGCTGCTACTCTGGTGAATGTGTTTGTAGCTGCCAGAAGTAGGAGTCAGCCATGGAGCAACAGTGCATGGAGAGCTGCTAAAGGCTCACGTCGGTTACAACCCTCTCAGCCTCATCAAAAGCTAGCAACAGGTGTGGGTAAGCCTTTTTAAAGAGAAAATCAGCCTTTCAAGACAGGAAAAAGACCACCAGTGTGTTACTTCTGTGGACAAGAAGGTCACACCAAGCCCGTGTGCCCCAAGAATCAAAGTAAGCTAACTCAAATGTGTTTTGTGCCTCACCAGAATATGGGTATTAAACCTGAAATAAAGCAGTCAAATAAAATCATCCTAGTGAAGATTGCTGGACATGAAATGAATGCTTTAATAGATACTGGCAGCACACAGACTCTAGTGCACAAGAACCATGTGCCAATTAATTTTATATGCCCTTCTGAAACAATATCAGTTTGCTGTATACATGGTGATGAGAAATCATACCCCACTGCTGATATGTTTGTTGAGGTGCAGGGGGCTCCCTATTTGTTGAAGGTTGGGGTGGCTGATAACCTACCCTATCCTGTAGTTCTTGGGGATGATCTGCCTGTTATTTATGATTTATTGAGGGATGTGCAGAGCTGTAATGTGGCTGTAACCAGGTCCCAAGCTAAAAATCAAGATGAGCATTTTGCAATACTCAGTGCTTTACCCTTTTTTGAGGCTGAGGTGCAGACAGAACCTGGGAAATCACGGAAGCCACGCAGTCAAAGAAGGCAGGAGAAATTTCAACATACACTGAGTGAGACTTCAGTTGAAGTGGCTCCAGATATGCCACTGGGTTTTTCAATACCCACAAATATCAGACAAATGCAGCAGAATAATCCAACTTTGTCTGCCCTGTTGCTGAAGGCTAGGGGAGAGGCCTCTGTAGGGTCTGACACAAATAAAGAGCAGTATATACTGCAGGATGGCATTTTATCAACATGGCCAGTTTATGCAGATAGTAGTCCCTAAGAAGGCTCGTGAGACAGTGCTGACTTTGGGACACTCTATTCCCTGGGCTGGCAACCTTGGGAAGTATAAGACCACTGGTCGCATTAAGCGGTATTTTTTCTGGCCTGGTTTGAGATCAGATGTTGATCTATTTTGCAGAAGCTGCCCTGAGTGTCAGAAAACCTCAATTAGAGTCTCTACCAAAGCACCACTTCAACCTCTCCCCATCATTGGCACACCTTTTCTACGTCTTGGGATGGACATAGTTGGCCTTGTGGAAAAAAGTAAATCTGGGAATCGCTTTATGCTAGTCATTACAGACTATGCAACCAGATATCCTGAAGTTTTTCCATTAAAGACTGTTAAAGCAAAACATGTATCTTCCTCACTGATTCAACTTTTCTCAAGGGTTGGATTTCCACAGGAGGATAAAACTGGGTTACCTCCAGTAAATTCTAATTAGAAAACAGTGCAGTCAAGTTCAATGTATTTGTGATGGCCAAATCCATGGCCACACTCTGATGTCGGTAACTCTTTTTATGCACAGTTTATTTTTTCATATAAACACAACACTTTAGTTTCAATAAAAACATTTATTAGTTGATTTGAATGCATTTGTTCTATTTGTTAGCACGCACATTTAGTTAGCATATGTATTTATATCAACTTAAAGTTGATTTTGTTTGCTTAAGATTAATTCTGTTTGTTTTCCCGCCGGTACTTACCTGCGTTGGAGTTGCCAGACAAAAGATGGGGGCCAGAGCTCAGCAGGCTTAAATGCTGATTGGACTGCAGCACTAGTACCTGCTGGCAGGGGGAATTTATAGTTTCTTTGTTTAGATAAGTTTTCTATTTAAGTAAATAATAGTATTTAAAGTTTAAAATTTTTGATTTTCATTTTTGGGACTTTAGTTTAGCCACACTTAGCTGTACTGTTATTTGTTTTTGTGTTATTTGTAATTGTATTCTGTTTAGTTACCCTATTGTGTCTTAATTGGTCTGATCAGCCAGTATATAAACCCCTGTGTGTCATTTCTTTGTTAGGTCAGTTATGTTTGTTTGTGCACCCAGTTTGTTTACATGTTTTGCCTGAGTTCAGTTTTGTTTCTTTGACCTCTTTTATGAGCTCAGTTTATCTTTTGTTATTTATAATCTTAGGGTTAAAATAAAAAACCCTATTTTTCTAATATGTCCTGTGACTCCTCCTGTTTTTAACTCGGTCCATCACAGTATTAAATGATAAAAATGTATTTACATAAAGAAGAGACTGTTGCACCGAGTCAGAGATCTGCCATCCAGCCCGTCTCCAGCTGTCACCATGTTCACTGTCTAGATCTTCCAGCAGCAAAACTATGATTCAGACTAAGTTAACTATGTTAGTTCTAAGATCAACAACCAGAATACATTGGCACTGTACACTGTAAAACATTTGAAGGTGGTTTAACTTGAAAATGAAAGTCCATCTTCTGGTTTGAAAATGCAGTTTAAGTCAACAAGAAGATTATATTGTTTTAACTCAAATTAAAGTTCAAGAAGTTGATTTAACAAGAGACAAGTTGTTTAAACATTGTTTTTAAGTTCATTAATCTTGAATTGAGTTTTAATTTAATGCTGCAATTTAAACCAAATAATTATTTCACAACATGGAAGAAAAAACTTCCCTCACCTAGTTAAAGAGCACACGCTTCTCTATTATTTTTACTCACAATACACAACACTGGTAGATCAGCTGCCAGTTACAAATGCCCTGATACGAAAAGAAACGCGGATTGACCCAACACTTTCCAAGGTGTATGACATCACAGTACAAGGCTGGCCTGCCCATGGGAATCCATACTTTCCTGAGTTTTCAGCAAGACGTGATCAGCTGTCAGTCTGCCACGGGACCTTGATGTGTGGATCACGTGTGGTAGTGCCCTCCAAGCTTCGCACCAGAGTGTTGGACAGTCTGCATGAGGCTCACGTAGGTACGGTGAAGATGAAAAGTCTGGCTCATAGCTACGTATGGTGGTCAGGGATAGATAAACAGATTGAGGACATCACCAAAACCTGTCCAGGGCACCTGAGCGTTCAAAACGCACCACCACAGGCTCCCCTACATCCGTGGGAATGGCCATCTGTACCCTGGCAGAGAGTGCACATTGATTTTGCTGGTCTGTTCATGAACTCTACAGTATGTTTCTCATTGCTGTGGACGCTCACTCAAAATGGCCAGAAGTAGTCCCAATGAAATCAACAACATCAGAAAAGACTCTCTGTTCTGAGAACCATCTTCGCCAAGAATGGCCTATCTGAGCAAATTGTGAGTGACAATGGCCCACAGTATACTTCTGAAGAATTCCAAGACTTCATGAAAAAGAATGGTATCAAGCATTTCAAGTCAGCACCTCACCATCCAGCAACAAACGGGTTAGCAGAACAGTTTGTACAAACATTCAAAAAGTCCATAAAAGCAATGACAAAAGAAGACATCTCTCTTCAACACAAAATTGACAATTTCCTCCTGGTGTACCGCAATTATGTCCATGTAACAACTAATCAGACACCTGCAATGCTGTTTATGAACAGACCGCTCAGATCTCGCATTGACCTTCTAAAGCAGGGGTCTCACACTCCTGTCCTCGAGGGCCGCAGTCCTGCAGTTTTTAGATGTGCCACAGGTACAAAACACTGGAATGAAATGACTTAATTACCTCCTCCTTGTGTAGATCAGTTTTCCAGAGCCTTAATGACCTAATTATTCTGTTCAGGTGTGGTGCAGCAGAGGCACATCTAAAAGTTGCAGGACTGCGGCCCCCGAGGACTGGAGTTTGAGACCCCTGTTCTAAAGCCAAACCTGAGAAAAGAAGTGCAGAACAAACAGTTCAGCAACTTTTCGAGTGGACCGCCAAGGAGCTTCGGCAGATCCTGACACGTGACTACCGAGGGGAAAAGTGGACGCCTGGAAAGATCATCACTAGGAGCGGCCCTCTGTTGTACAAGGTGGACACTGGAGAGCATACCTGGAGACGTCATGTGGATCAACTGTTGAATGCTCAACCAAAGACACCGGAGCAACCAGCACGTCCACCTGATCCTGAAACCAACTCTGAACCCAGTATTGTGACACCCATAGTTGTAGAGGAAGTGCCCCCTACTGAGAGCATCCCAGGCGTAACCCTGAACGACTCAGGGCACCCCCGAAAAGATTGGATTTATGAGTTTCACTTATGGACTAAAAAAAAAAAAAGAGTTCCAATATTTGTCAACTGGATAACAAATTGTCTTTAATGCATTGGCAATGTTATGTATTACTTTAGTTATGTAGCATTAATCTAAAAGGGGAGGAGTGTAGTATATAAAGTGGATCTATTTACTTCAGCGGAACCACTCCCCTAGCTACTGAGTTACCTAGAGGTTATCCGCCTGTGCACTGATATGAAACTTGTGAGATAACAGTAAAGATCAGTAAAGTCATGTACATTTTCTTACCACCGAGTTAAATCTTTTATTTAAATATACTATGTTGGAGTAAAGCAGCGCTTCTCAATTCCGGTCCTCAGGCCCCCCTGCCCTGCATGTTTTAGGTGTTTCCCTTCTGCCACACACCTGGATTGAATCTTTGGGTGATCAACAGGTTTCTGCAGCACTTGATGGTCATGCAATCATTTGAATCAGCTGCTCTGGAATAGAGGCACATCTAAAACATGCAGAGCAGGGGGGCCTGAGGACTGGAATTGAGAAGCACTGGAGTAAAGACACAATAGCAGGAGCAACACACCACACACGAACCAATTCCACTCACGAACTTCCAGATTCCAGAAGAAAATCCTGTAAAACCCCCAACATACCATACGTGAATTTAGAATAATCAAACACAGATGACAATGTAAGAAGCAGCAGTGATAGTTTGTGGCTCATTTTAAGCAATAAAGAACAATTACAAAGACATAACAAAAAGAAAAGGCCTTTGATAAAAGGCGGCGGGAGCAGCCGCTCTATTTGCTGCACTATGATTTGGAGGCGAGTTATGTTTGTTTGTAGTTAACATTTTTAACTGAATAAACTTTGCCACAAATAAACATATATAAAATGAACTTTACATATAGTAATAAACATTTCCACACATCACCTCCGATGTCCACCGGACTCTCAGTTTCCATGTCAACTGTTTGGGATTCCCTCTGTTCTTACGTCACAGCGCTTTCTGATTGGCTCCCTGTCACATTCAACAGGCTGCGTTCTCGCTCCCAGTCAGGAAAACCCCACACACATACCGAGATAATCGGGCCAAGACAATGTTGAATATGTCCGATTTTAGTTCGGGCATATTCAACACACCACTCACTGCAGGACGTTGTAAGATTGTCGTAAAGAGAAATTCGGGGCGACAAAAAAAGAAGAAAGAAAAGGCTTTAGCTGGAACGCGAACATGCAGAAGCATTATCTGACGTG